>NC_134486.1:26760472-26825472 GCF_040206685.1 Ascaphus truei
AAACGCGTGGGAGGTTTTATACTGTCACTTTTTTATGCTGCAATAAATACTTTTCACTTTTTCTACTTTGGGACCATGATTTTTCATTTTGTTTGATCAAGCAAGTGATCAGGATCAGTTTGTGAGTGCCCTGTCTCTTTCTGTGTCTGATTCTGTTAGAGCCTGATATCCGTTCCCCCTTTCTCATAAATGGCTATAGGTTTGTCAATATAGTTCTTGTGGAAATTCAAGAGTAGGAGGGTGGGGGTGGTATTGGGTGCGAGTCATTTGAATATACTTTGTATTTCCTCCTATTTAAGGTACTGTTGTCGCCTTTTTGAGTATAAGTGTCCATCTCTAAGTTATTTGGAGAGAGATTTAGGGGATATATATATAGTGCTTGGGACGCTATTAAAATTATTATCTTACATTTACATGGTGTCAATTATGTATTCAGTGCTTTAGAGTACTGTATAAGAGAGGAAAATAATAAAAATAAGGAAAAGAGAATAATACATGAAGAATTAAGAAAATACAGTAACTAACAAGGATAATTGAATTCAATTTCATAAATACTCATTAATTAGGGATTATGTAAAGTCTGACAACTTTCAATGTTTCAACTCTTAATAAGAATACCTTATCATTCTACTTTCTGTCATAGGGACATAACTCAGGTTTCTGTGGGGAAGGTGTAAAAGATGTCAGGAATTGGTTAAACCTGAGATTTTTTTAAAATCAATTCTGTACTGCACTGACAGAGATAGGGACATATTTACTGACCAGTCTTCTGCTCATTTTGTATTTATAATTGTCTTACTCATTAGAGATGGATGAATCCGCCCAAATCCGTTTCACATATTTTCTCGCATTTCCCCCCCAAAATCCGTTTTATGGTATCAAATAAGCAAAAAGATTTGTTCGCTTTTAATACGCGCGGATTCATCAAAAAACGCCATTGGATACAACCTGTGGATGGATTTGTAGAACCCAATCCACGAATTCAGCGATCTGCTGGCGGATTCTTACGAATCGGATTCTACAAATGCATCCCACGGGTTGCGGAATCTGCTAAGTGTACTGATAATTCTGTAATAATAAAAAATCCACAAAATGAGAATTGACCTTTTTGAGATTGATCCGCTGAAATCCGTGGACCAAAGGAGCCGGTGGATCCGCTGCGGATCCAAATCCGCCCATCTCTATTAGTCATTTGAGTGACACGTCTAGATTATTTTCTGCATGTACCACTGTTTGCTCCAAAACTGCCACGTGATCCTTTTTTTTTTGTAATTTCAGTGAGGAGTGGCAAGGAAAGGAAGACAAAGCAAGAAGAGCAGTGAAACGCGTTGTCAAATGTGATTTCACCAAAGATAACCCTTTAGAGCCTGTTGTCCTGCCACAGATGGACTGTCTGCTCTGCATGTATGTCTTACAAGTTGTTAGCAAGGACCTCCAGGCTTTTTGTAACAACCTGAAAAAACTTGCAGCAATGCTAAAAACTGGGGGACATATGTTAATGGTAGTGTCATATAATAGTTCGTACTATATGATTGGTGAGCACAAGTTCTTCTATTTGTCATTTGAGGAGGAGTTTATAAGAGAGGCTGTTTGTGATGCAGGATTCATCATTGAGAATTTGGAAACATTACCTACTAAAAAGACCAGCAATTTCGCAAATTATGACCATGTTATATTTATGATAGCACGCAAGGAGAGGGAGGTTTAGTGAAGAAAGGTATACAACAATTTATTTGACACTTTACCTACTGAATTTCAAAAATACAGCAAACATCTCAATGACTACTTATAAAATAAAAGGAATGACATATGAATCTTCACTTTACTTTTGAAACTGATACTGTTAAAATCAATTACCTTGATGTGACCATCCATGGTGACCCTATCACTGGTATACATACTGATATATATACAAAACCACATGCCAGGAATTCATATCTACACGCCAGAAGCAGTCATCCTAAAACATTGATACGTGGGATCCCTAAGGGACAATTTCTGCGTTATAGACGCCTTTGTTCAGACCCAGAAACCTTTTTGAAACACTCCAAAACACTAAGTGATAAATTCTTATCCAGGGGATACAGCAAACATCTCAATGACTACTTATAAAATAAAAGGAATGACCATATTACTAGGAACTGTACAATTATAAGTGTTACTGCAGTGACATGACAGGGAAGTATATGAATGCATATATTTATTTGTGTACATACACTATATGTACATGTATGACACAACATTTATTATGTATTCTTTACATTATCTTTACAAATATCTTAGAATAAGGTTATACTATAAAAATGTAACCCAAGTTAGCGCTGTACTTAGAAAGATTCAGCAGGAAGACACAGACCTACAGTAAATGCATAGTATAACAACTTTTGATTTGCAGCCTATTGGGATTGGGGGGTGTGGGGGGGGGGGGGGGGGGAATTGGGCAGAAATACATATAATACGTTAAGGAGAAGAAAACACATTGAAGAAAATAAAATCATTTTTGGACCCATCCGCCCATCTGTGTCTCTACTACAACTTATATAAAGAACCAGTGGGGAAAATGGAGGCCAACTCCAGTCCTCAAGGGCCACCAACAGGTCAGGTTTTCAGGTTATCCCTGCTTCAGCACAGGTGGTACTGTCATAATGACTGAGCCACTGATTGAGCCACCTGTGCTGAAGCAGGAATATCCTGAAAACCTGACCTGTTGGTGGCCCTTGAGGACTGGAGTTGGCCTCCCCTGAACTAATATCATCTAGGAAATGTAAACGTTTAAGTGTAGCTGCAGTGACATGACGGGGAAGTGTCTGTATGCATATAATGTATTTATTTGTGTACATACACTATATGTACATGTACTGTATGACAAGATCTTTATTATTTATTCTTTACTGTACATTATCTTTACTAATACAGTATGTTAGAATTAGAATAAGGTTATACTATAAAAATGTAACCCAAGTTAGCGACGAACTTAGAAAGATTCAGCTGGAAGACACATAAAATGCTTTACAGAAGACCAAGTAATCTTATTAAGATAAGGGTAATAAGGTGCACCACATCCTAGCCAATAAACTTAGAGGGTTAAGGTCTAAAACACAGATTTCAGCCACTGAACCAAAGAATGGGCAAATTACGCATAACGATAAATATCATCAATCTAGAAATGATGTATAACCCCACACTGACTCACAAATTCTCCTCTAAGGCAGGGGTGTTCAAACTTTCTGTGCTGCCTCCACCCCCCCCTGTTGATGGAACCGAATAAAAGGATATGGATGAAAAAGAATTAAAATCTCAGTGTATTAGATACACATGTGGGGGAGTGGGTGGGGAAAGGGGGAGGGGGGTAAGGGCAGGGGATGGGAGCAAGGAGGAGGATAATGCTGGAGGGGTTGATAATTGGTTTTCCACTTTAACTAATCAAAGAATACATAAAATTATGGATTCAGTGACTCACACGGGCTTGTGTGGTGTCTCTCCCTCAACGCTGACTGTAGTGGATTTATTACAGACTCATATGCTGGAGTCTCAATATACATAAAACTCACACGGCCTGATGTGAGTCCTTGTCCTCAGAGGGTGATGTCCTGTGTGGATGGTGTCTGGGTTGTCTCAGCAGAATTATCCCCCGATGGGTGTAGTGTATGAGTGTCTCCTCTCCCCGTTTCCCAGATGACCAAAAGGAGTGTATGCCAACAAGGGTTAACAACAATAAAAAAAGGTCTTTAATGGGTATACAGTGGAGACATAAGCATATGAAATGCAAACATGTGGTGAACCATAAAATGTATAGAACAATCTATGACAAATTGAATTAAAATAAAATAAGACACAATGAAATAAAATGAAATAAAGTAAACACAAGGACTACACTCACACTTGAAGTCAAATAAAATGGCCCAGCCTCAGCCACTCGGTACACTCCTGCACTGTCTCCTCCTCCGTTCTTGTTCCCACTGGCGCGTCCGGCAGCGGAAACGGAAGAGGGGATCTCCACCGGATGTCCTGTAGTGTGCTGGGTCCCTCTCTCAATGAGCTCCGGCAGGGAACAACATGTTTCGCAATAAGCTTCGTCAGGTTCCTGCCGGATGCTCATTGTGTGCTGTATATATAGGTGTCCCCCTTTAGTTAATTGGTTGATCACCTGTTTCTGATTAAAATTAAAACGGAGTAAAAATGACTATTTTATGTCTTTATAAGTGTTGCCGTTATTAGCCCTTAGTATTTATGGTAACCGGATGGTGGAATTCAACTTTGTAAGAAGAGATTGCATAATAGAATTGCATAGTAAAAATTGCATAGTGATCTTTACCCAGCATTAATTAAAAATGGGTGTTCAAACAGACTTGGTTTTTCTTTCAATTGCGTGACTAACTGGTGGGAACAGTATTTTCAAAATAATCGTAATGTTAGGAACCATTAAAATCCTCCGTGAGTCACTTCCTTTAAACTTTTTTTTGCTCTTAGTTAAAATCTTGCCATTCGTGATACAATTGTGCCACCATGTGGCCAAACGTTAAAATTACATCTACCTTGACATTGCAAAATCATATTTCTTGCTGTGGGCAGTATGCCTTACATTTGTACAAAACACATTTAGAATGGTTATAAAGAGTGGTATATTAGTAAGGTATCTTAAAAAATAGGGAAAAAGGGGTTTAGAACCTAATGATTTGACAGGCACATTCGAAATGATTCAGGGAACATCTAAAAACCTTTCCTTCCTTGGAAGAGCAAGAATAAGTATACATACACAGTTAAAACCTAATGTGGCTCAATCCTTAGGATGGAGAACCCTGGAGTGCTCGTTCAGCTAACTAGACATCATTTAATGGATCGCATAGCTCTTAGGGAATAGTAGATCAAAAACCAAATATTGGAGTGCTCATTCAGATAGCTGGAGTAACTCCGTGTTACACTTCACACTTATATGATTTGCAGTCTGTTAAAAACTTTATCATGGTTTAAACCATGGTGCCACCTTGTAGATGTGTGTGGAAATTACATTGTCATTTCTAATAGTAAGTCTTTGAAACTTAAAAGATGTTCAGGGTTATTCGTTGCTAGTCTCTAACTTCAAATCTGCTTGCAGTTTCATACAGAGTGAGTTCATTAGTTGTCCCGATGATGTGCATCACTTTTGGTCCTCGAGGGTAGGTTCAAGGTGGATTCTTATACGATACGCACTCCCCTATACGAAATGGGATGGGAGAGGAATCAGTGTGTGTTTGGACATGCTTCTGGAATGATTTCTTTAAAATGACTTTTAAAAATGACTTTTTTAAAAAGGGGGAAATGGAAACAGATCAATGTGTGTTCAAAGAAAGGCTGCAATGTCTATATCTACGTTAAGGCCTGCGGGTGCCAGGCTTTTCAGTTTGTATATCCAAAAAGTTTCTTTTCGCGATAGAGATGTCAGTCTGTCCCCTCCCCTCCAATGAGGGGGGACTACTTCGATGCCCCTGAATTCAAGGCCTGATGGGTCTCCTTGGTGATGCAGTGCAAAATGCTTTGAGACGCTATGTGTCATTAGTTTGCGTCTAATGTTCCCTAGGTGTTCCAGAATGCGTACCCGTAGTGGTCTACTGGTACGTCCTACATACTGGAGTCCACAGGGGCAATTTAAAAGGTAAACTACGAATTCTGATTTACAGTTGATAAAACTGGTGATTTTAAACTGTTCTCCTGTTATTTTAGAGATGAACTGAATTTTTTCTTTGGTTCCCTGTTTGCATGCTTTGCAAGAATTACATCTATGGAAACCTTTCACTTTTTGGAGCCAGTTGGGATCATGGCCTGTTGCACTATTTTCTGGCCTAAAAAGGCTTGGTGCTAACCTTCTTTTGATATTGTCAGCCCTCTTATAGATGACTCTCGGCTTCCCTGGAAGATAATCCTTCAGAGTGGGGTCTCCTTGTAGGAGATGCCAGTGTTTATTCAGAATTTGTTGTATGCTTCCTGCATCTTGGCTGTACTGTGTTAAAAAAGCTATGCTGAACTCCTCTTTGGGCTTTGGTGGATTCGTTTTGAGGATTTCACTACGTTTGAGCTTCCCTACATCTCTTATTGCTATATCCATTTTATCGTTATCATAGTTTTTAGCAATGAAGCGGTTTTTAAGTATATTGGATTGCTCCCTATAGACATTATCATCGCTACAGTTTCTCCTAATTCTGCGAAACTGTCCTGGGGGTATGTTCTTTAACCAATTTTTGTGGTGGCAACTGGTGTTGAGTAAGTAATTGTTACAGTCTACTGTTTTGAAGAAAGTTTTGGTCTTAAGTATATTGTCTTCTATATAGATTGTCAGATCTAAGAAGTCTACTGAGTTAATTCCTATACACGACGTGAAAGCCAAATTTCTCTCATTATTGTTAATGTAATTTAAGAAGTGATTCAAGTTTTCGCTACTGCCTTTCCAGATGAAGAACACATCATCGATGTATCTTCGCCACAGGACGAGATCCGCACCATAATCATGGTCCGACCAGATGGTGTCGGTCTCCCAATTGTCCATGAACAAGTTGGCATAACTTGGTGCGAATTTCGTACCCATCGCTGTACCACATTTTTGTAAAAAGTAGGTTCCATCGAAATTAAAAAGGTTGTGTTTAAGAATAAAATTAATACTTTCTAAAATAGTGTTGCTGTTCTATTTTAACCGTTTTATCGCTTGTTATTGTCCTATTGATGGCTTTGATTCCATCATCATGCTTTATGGATGTGTATAATGAAGTTACGTCACAAGTGCACATTTTATAGTCTTCTTGCCAGACTATCTGTTCCAATATATTAAGAATTTGCGTGGTATCTCTAAGGTAAGACCGCATCTCCGCAACATATGGTTGCAGGAAGCCATCTATATACTCTGATAGTCGCGACGTGAGCGAGCCTATCCCAGAGATGATGGGTCTCCCTGGTGGTGCTTCCATGTTTTTATGTATTTTAGGTAGAAAGTAGAATATCGGCATAACTGGGAACTTGACATTAAGATAGTCATATTCTTTCTCATTTAGGACTCCTGTCGTCCTGCCTTTATCTAGCAGAGTGAGGAATTCTGTACAGAATTCTTTATGCGGATTCGTCTTTAGACGTGCATAGGTGACGTCGTCAGACAGTATCCTCTCTGCTTCTCCTTTATAGTAAACAGTGTCCATAATGACTACCCCTCCCCCTTGTCTGCTTGTTTGAATGTGATTCCCTTATCTTTTTCTAAGCTTTGTAGAGCGATTTTTTCTTTAAGTGTTAGATTATTTTTTGTTAGCTTAGTCGTATTCGAGGTCAGTCTGTCAAAATCCTCCTGTATTTTCTGATGGAATACTTCAAGATTATGGCCTTTCGCCCAGCTAGGATAGAATTTAGACTTATTTTTGAGGTTGGAATGTTTGAACTCATCACTCTCTATGTGCAAATTAGTATTACTGCTCACTATCTCCCTGGTTTGTGCATCTTTAGAGATGAAGAATTTCTTAAGTGTAAGCTGTCTAATATACTTGTGTGCGTCTATATAAAGATTGAAGCTATTCGCCTTTGCGACTGGAGCGAAGTTTAACCCCTTTTTTATTAGGTTACATTCATCTATATTAAGTTCTTTTTTACTCAGGTTGAATATGTTATTTAGATCGCTGCTCTTTTTCTGTGTCCTTCGTCCTCCCCGCTTTCCTCGTGTGGTCTTTTTCTGAGTTTTGTATTTGGTGTTTCTATTTCCTTCTGGTCTTCTAACACTAGGAAGCGATTCTGAGTGGCTGGGGGTGGAGGTTTTGTTGTATGGGCCTGTTCTAAAAAATGCCCTGCGTGGGGTCGGGGTGATCTTTGCTTTCTCCCATAGCCCTGCTCCTTGTCCTGTCGTTCCCTGTGTGTTGCCCTCTGTTCCCTATAGGGGGATCTGCGTTCCCTTCTTTGGCTTTGTTCCCTCTGGTGTTTGTGGGGTGACCGGTAGTGTCTCCTTTGGCTCTCTTCTTTCTCATAGCGTCTCTCTCTATATTCTCGATTGGACCCATAATGTTTGTAGGGTGATCTAGGGTCCCTATGTTTTGTACAAATGTAAGGCATACTGCCCGCAGCAAGAAATATGATTTTGCAATGTCAAGGTAGATGTAATTTCACGTTTGGCCACATGGTGCCACAATTGTATCACGAATGGCAAGATTTTAACTAAGAGCAAAAAAAAGTTTAAAGGAAGTGACTCACGGAGGATTTTAATGGTTCCTAACATTACGATTATTTTGAAAATACTGTTCCCACCAGTTAGTCACGCAATTGAAAGAAAAACCAAGTCTGTTTGAACACCCATTTTTAATTAATGCTGGGTAAAGATCACTATGCAATTTTTACTATGCAATTCTATTATGCAATCTCTTCTTACAAAGTTGAATTCCACCATCCGGTTACCATAAATACTAAGGGCTAATAACGGCAACACTTATAAAGACATAAAATAGTCATTTTTACTCCGTTTTAATTTTAATCAGAAACAGGTGATCAACCAATTAACTAAAGGGGGACACCTATATATACAGCACACAATGAGCATCCGGCAGGAACCTGACGAAGCTTATTGCGAAACATGTTGTTCCCTGCCGGAGCTCATTGAGAGAGGGACCCAGCACACTACAGGACATCCGGTGGAGATCCCCTCTTCCGTTTCCGCTGCCGGACGCGCCAGTGGGAACAAGAACGGAGGAGGAGACAGTGCAGGAGTGTACCGAGTGGCTGAGGCTGGGCCATTTTATTTGACTTCAAGTGTGAGTGTAGTCCTTGTGTTTACTTTATTTCATTTTATTTCATTGTGTCTTATTTTATTTTAATTCAATTTGTCATAGATTGTTCTATACATTTTATGGTTCACCACATGTTTGCATTTCATATGCTTATGTCTCCACTGTATACCCATTAAAGACCTTTTTTTATTGTTGTTAACCCTTGTTGGCATACACTCCTTTTGGTCATCTGGGAAACGGGGAGAGGAGACACTCATACACTACACCCATCGGGGGATAATTCTGCTGAGACAACCCAGACACCATCCACACAGGACATCACCCTCTGAGGACAAGGACTCACATCAGGCCGTGTGAGTTTTATGTATATTGAGACTCCAGCATATGAGTCTGTAATAAATCCACTACAGTCAGCGTTGAGGGAGAGACACCACACAAGCCCGTGTGAGTCACTGAATCCATAATTTTATGTATTCTTTGATTAGTTAAAGTGGAAAACCAATTATCAACCCCTCCAGCATTATCCTCCTCCTTGCTCCCATCCCCTGCCCTTACCCCCCTCCCCCTTTCCCCACCCACTCCCCCACATGTGTATCTAATACACTGAGATTTTAATTCTTTTTCATCCATATCCTTTTATTCGGTTCCATCGACATCGGGAGGCCCGTGAGGTTTGCGCTGACTATCTTCACACTACAACTGCCACGCTAAGAAGGAGACGGGATTCCCTTCTCCGAAGTCAAGCAGCAACCAGGAAATCATCAAAAAAGGGCCAGTATATATTTTTTTATACTCTTTTACACTTCGTACACAATCACATATCTATATTCCAATTTATTTGAATAGCTTAGGCGTTGCAGCACCTTCTTCGCCACAAATCCTAGGGAGCGCCCCAGTTCAAACAACATCCACCCCCCCCCTGCCTGCCAGCCCCTGTGCTCGCACCCCCCCTTACCTAATATCCAGCGTCAAAAGACACGCAAGATCATTTGACGCACATTGCTATGGCGACGCACACGATACATGACCCTGCGACGTCATTTGACGCCGCGTTGCTGAAGATAAGGTATAATCTACAAAAAATGTAAAAAGATGATCTTAAGACCCCAAATACTAAAAAACAAAACTGGAATTACTATCCTCGAAGACCCCAGAACCTAATGGCTGATCAAATACTTACTAAAAAATGACATTAATATCCTATCCCCAATCTTAATACTGTAGATGTTTTTAATATATTTTTGGAGGGAGAGCAGATCCTGGAAAAGATGACAGGAGCGAGCACTGTGATACTCCAGAAAGAAGTTTAAAGACCCAATGAGCTGTGACCGCTACAGACTTATTTCCCTGCGAAACAAAGATCTTAAGGTGTATAGTAAGATTCATGACAATAGATTAAAACCAATCCTTCCAGATCTAATCCACAATGAGCAATAGGGTTTATTATTGAGTGCCAGGCGTAGTATAAAACTAGGAAAATTATAACTCTAGACACAAAGCCATTATACTATGCATAGACACAGAAAAGGCATTCAATATGATCAAATGGAGATTCCTAAATAAGATACTGGAAGCATTCGACTTCAAAGAGTCGTACCTTAGTGGGGTACAAGCTCTTTCCAAAAATCCTACTGCAATCCTGAAACTCCTCAGGGGTGATTTTTATCAAATAAAAAATCACTAATGGGACAAGGCAGGGCTGTCCTCTTTTGCCCCTGTTGTTTATAATAGAGCCGCTTGCAGCCACAATTAGAGAAAATCCCAATATTCAAGGTATAAATGTAACCATTCCAAGTCACAAAATCCATCTACTAAAGTTGAATTTCTATTACAAATGGAGGGAGACACATTTAAAATACTTGGGCATAAAACTATCAATTCCTATTTAGATATCTATTCAGATCTATTCACCCAAATCAAGGAGGATTTACAAATATGGAATAAATGTCACATATTATGAATGCGTAGCATAACCTCAGTAATAATGAATATTCTCCCTTCAAAACCGTACCAACTTCAATTCCACTTAAATATATCAATGTTATCCGGAATAAAATAGTGCAATTTATTTATTATGATAAAAACCCAGAGTTGCTAAGCCATTCCTGCTAGCACCAAGGACAATAGGGGTAGTAATGGTGCCTAACATTGGGCGATATTATCTAGCTGCACTCCTGAGCAGTGTTGTAACTACATTTCTTGTGCCCCACTGCAAAAAAATTTAAAGGCCCCCCTAAACAAAAAAACAAAATACATTTTGTTTCCACTAGGGACCCCATGTGAGCGGCCTGTCGAGCACCCCTCCTCTCCCACACCTTACCTAACCCCCTCACAGTTCCCTTCTTTTCCTCACACTTCCCCCTCTCATTCTCTCCCCCCTTTCTTACTCTTCTTCCCTCTCTCACTCACTCTCCCGCCCCCCTCTCCCTCAAACAGCCCCATTTTTCGTTCAATCCCCCCACAGACAATTCCCACCTGCTTACAGGCAGACAAACGCACACACACACTACCTGGGGGGGAGGGGGGGGATAAGGCTGCAAAGAGGAATTACATGAGTTCAGGGAAGGCCCTGACCCCACAGCAAGCAGATGCAGAGAGCAGCATGGAACTTGAACCCAACATCCAGTGCCGGCCGGCAGGGCCCCCTGCGCTTTCGGGCTCCCTCGCATTGTGGGGGTTAGCAGCATGGTGGTTACGCCACTGCACCTGAGACAGATTACAGACTGGCATTCGGGAATTAGGCTTTATGGTTGTGATAAAAGCGTAAATAAAAAACACAGTCTGAGGATTATATTGTTACAGAAATAACACGTGAATTTATTAAAATAGCAAACAGGTGCACACAGGAGGAAAGCTTCAAAACAAAAGCTTCCCTGCAGATAATACGGTATGAGATACATTTATACCCTAAAAACTAAAGCTCACACCCCTTTATGGGGGGGGCTTGCGCATCACTAAATATTACATCATTTTTGTAATGCATGATAATACTAAAAACTGATGTCAGTTTGTAACACATAACAAATTATGTAAGTGTGCGTCAACTAAAAATCATTATGGGGTTAAATGTGAATTTTTCTATTTTCTCACCTGACATGTAAATGTGTGAAAAAGTTAAACTGTAAGAATCTGAGCGTATCTCAGGCCGCTCTGGCCTGTTTACACTTTCATTTGCGGCTGATTGGACTAGAAAAGATCAACAAACATCAGCAAGGAGCAAAAAACATTCCATTCTCTGGTTCACACGTTTGCTCACACAGACATTTCTTCACATAGAAAAAATGACACACAAGACTTACAAACGCAAGACAAAATAGCGGACAATGAAGTCAAACAAAATGGCTGCTTAGATCCTAGTGCTGTTTACGTCATACCCTCATTAATGTCCTTTTTCCTCAACTTTGTCAGTTGGGTAGACATAGAGTCTGCATTACTTAACCAATTGCATTAGGGGCCTATCTCTCATTAGAAAAGGATTAAAAAAAAGATTTTGCTACAATTTCATGTGGAGGTGATAAAGTTTACATTGAAGATATGGATCATGGTTAAAGGAAAATGTAAGATCTCATCCCCATCCAGACTTATTCTCTTATTTGACAAACCAAAATATCCCTTGGGGTACCGCACAATTAAGTACAATGATTGGAAAAACATGAATATTCTGGATAGTGGGAACATGCTATCTAATTGAAAATGTATAAAAATGTGAGGCATTAATCTAGAAAAATTCCCTATCAAACTCTGAAGTATAAGGTATCTTCAAATGAGACATTTCATCATCTACCATTGTTGGTGGACTAATAAAGATGTTATATGAGGAGCTAGTCCCCCTTGGAGACCATCCAAGCCACAACTATATGAGGAAGTGAGAAACTGATCTCCAAACCGATATTTCAAATGAGTACATCTGGGACAATGCATTAAACAAAATTATATTCACATGTTAACTTATGCCCAAAAGATTGAGCCAGATATTTCCACATCCCATGGGTCGGTGCTGGAGGAACTGTGGCCAGATATTGGACAAGGCCCATATGTCAGGGTTCCATCCAGAAGTACAGAGATAATTATCTCCCATATCCTAACGGCAGCCAGATGCTCTATTTCAGCGGCATGGAAAAATCCCTTGATACTGTCACGGTAGCTTATGACAAGATATAATGAACACCAAATATCTGGGTTGAACTGAACGAGGCTTAGAATATAATTTATTCCTTAAATAAGGTGAACACAGCAATATAGTACAATTAACAGACAAGAAGATAACACTTACTTAGGGTTGGGGGATGGAGAAGTATCAAATAGCAATTCTCCAACAGTCCAGTGACATTCAAGATGGAATCAGAAGCACAACTCCAGCAATCCAGTGACATTCAAGATGGTATCAGAAGCATAACTCCAGCAATCCAGTGACATTCAAGATGGTATTAGAAGCACAACTAAAAACTGTAGGGTTGACACAGTTTACAGTATATACCTGTGCAACCCTATTCTTAACATTGAACACAGCCTATTGGTGAACAATTATCTAACGTGGAGACTAACAGATTAACCCATGCCCTCAGGTAACAGAGTTTATTGATTGACTAATACTTAATCCCTAGACATTGGGTAACAATCAAGGCAGTTAGCTTTTTGATCACCGTGCTTAGGCTACTCAGCCGTCTGGCCTTCATGACCTATTAGCCTAGCAAATGGCGTCTGCATTTTCAGAACAGATCCAAAGTAAAATACATATACACTTTAATATCTATACATATTAATAAGTTCCGTTCTGGTGGGCTCAGTGGGTCGACCTTTGCCAGTTTTTAATGCCTACAGTGACTCCACATATTGGCCAAATATGAACTCTCTGCGACCTCCAGAACTGGAGATACAGAAATGCACTTTAAAACATTAAAATACATGCTTATAATGAAATATGGCAACAGGGGAACATACATTTTCAAGTTATAACAAGGTGCAAACCTCATCCCTGGACCGCAGTCCAGTTAACCCATTGTCTCCCTGGTGAGGTCAGGGGATGGCCATATGGGGTGCAACCCCTTTAATACCGGGCCACCCCCTTTCTCCCTCTACAGATACGTTTCCAAAGGGCGGTCACCCAGAGAATCAATGAAGTGCGACTAATGGAGGAACTCATACGGTTAAGAATTTCCATAAGGTTTGGGATCGCTGGGTTAATAGATGAAAAAGTACCAAGAGGTTTCAGTCTCATACAGTAATTCTGCATGGGACACACTGGTTGAGAAATGGGGGACAAAGGATTTGGCCGGATTGTTAAAAACCTTGCATTGGTCATTGACCATGCTATCCTGATGTTACAGTATTAACGATTTACAAATGGATATCGGTTAGGTGGGGGTTACCCCTCTCCTCCCACCTCCCTTCTGCTTTTTGGTTTCCCTTTCACTTCATTCTTGAAAACATAATGAAAAAATAAGTAACAAAAAAAAATAAGTTTATATTATTGTAGTACAGTTTCTCAATCCCCCCCCCCACCCCCTCCGCCCACTCCGCACCCTCGGGGAGATTACACAGCCTATGCTACATGTGTGTGGTGCACTACCTGTTTGAAGCAGGAGATACTGCCCTGTCTGCGGTAGAGTAGAGACATGGACAGGCTTAACTTCTTGTTCTGTAGTTCTTTCTCTGGTGTTCAGCGCCTCCAGCTGTAGTGGGTACCAGGGTGTTCCGGAAATCAGCCCCCACTACGGCAGTCTTCTCCCTCCTGCCCAAGGACTGATACTCAGACAGGAGTTTATAGTAGAACAAGGATCTTTATTGGTATACATCAGGCATCCACTGCAGTTCTCCCCACAGTGGTGCAGGCCCTGGTCTTAAAGTCCTTGGTGGCTGAACGTGATGTTCCCTCTGTCTAACGACTGAGGGTGAGCACGCTCATCCCTGCCATGGGAGAGACTCACAGCTCTTCCTTCCTCTCTTCACTGAAGCAGGAATCAGACAAACTAACTTTTGCTACACCCACTTGGAAAACTCAAGGAGGGGCGGGCTCATGGACTGTGCCTATCCCTGATAGGCTTACACAGGCCATGAGTCACCACCTTAATTCCATTACTCACAAGGAGTGGCATAAGGGGGTCAAGAGCCCATAGATTTAACCTGTTACTGCCTGTTGTTAACAGGACTTACATAACAGGGATAACAAGGGGAAAGAAAGATATAATGGGACATACCCTGTTACACTAATATGTGTAATATATAATTTTACTTTATAATAAGATGTTAACTAGTAATTATATTACTTTCATTATATTAGTTATACTAACATTGACTAAAGTACTATAGGTAAACGTTTGCAAAGGGAACAGTATAGGAACTGCTAGAGGTATATTATACAAGCTTGGAGAATGGCAAACATAGGATGTTCCTTCAAATAAGCACATCAGATATGGTATAAGGGCTGCAAACAGTACTAAAAACATCTCTTGTACTTAGCAAAACCACCTAGAAAGTTTCACCATTCTACAAACTACTTTAAACTACTTTTTTTTAAATAAAATCATAAGAACCCTTTCTCCTCCTTAGCGCCAGCCTGTTAGTAAGGACTGGTTCTGTTAAAATAGACCACACCCTGTATAACGTTTAGGAAGTGTTATGAAACATTAATTGTAATTTTCAGTATTTATGGTACTGTAGGAGAGATTATAGGAGAAAACCAAAATGGCAAAATGAAGAATAAGTAAAAACACAAATAAGCCACAAAGTCAACAGTTGTTATAAATTTATCGATGTGCTAATAATGTATTAATTACAAGTTTAAGTGTCAGGCCTGTAGCTTACAATTTCACCCAGGAAGAAATGTATTCCATCTAGCACCAAGAAAAGATTAGACCAAGCACACATCCCTCTTCCCCCTCTGAGGTTTACAAAGGAGCATAAATATGTCCTGCCCCCCAACATTGCATGCATGGATTAACTAAAGAACCATCAGATTCAGCCCAAATTAATAAGCAATATATTGAATCAACTTTGAAATATAATGAGAAACTCTAGTCGCACAGTAACTGCAATGTTAGGACTGTATATACTCTGAGGGTTTATAGCATGTGATTCCTCTACCGTCAACACAGCATCTTCTAACCTGATGAGAAATTACCTAACAAGGATGAGCTATCTCATGATATTCACATGATAAAAGTTAACTATTGTGATCAAAATGTAGCCAGGATTGTTAGCATGACTTTTCAATGATCTTTCATCATAATATTATCTCACTGTTCAATACATGGTGTAGATACTGTATGGGCACAAGAGATATTTAAGACAACTGCTTAAAAATGTGTCTTCATCCAAGTTTTCCATTGTTTGTATCTGTGTTTACAAAACACACGGTTTCCAAATAATAAACAGACAGATTGATTAAATCTTTTCATACTGCACATAAGGCACATACACAAATGTTTCACATAGATACTTTATGTACTATTACAACAATGATAACACTTAGAAAGTCAGGTCTGGGTGTTTGGAGAAAACCACAACATTAATAAAATAACAAGCAACAACTTCTTCCCCACTGCACTCAAACCTGGTGCCCTCATGTTGGGGAATTATGGGAAACCGACATTCTATACAGGGTGGTTAATTTGTAGGCCAGTGCAAAGTTTAAATAACTGTAAACATGTATGTGTAAACATGAAGACGAGACGGGTTAGTATTAGAAAGCTTTTTACAGACTAATACATCTACAGTATGATGCACTCTTGTTAAAAAGGTATCACAGTATGCAGTGAATTTCCAGACTATTCTGGCTTTTCTGGCTTTCCACTAATACCTAGTGAATAGAAATGATTTTATGAATTAATGGAGGAATGTTGGTCATTAATTAATAAATAATATTGAATATTGAAAATGTGCTGTATTTGCAAGTACAGTATCTGTGAGTAACATATACATTTCTACTGTTGACAATACTCCAATTTTACATTCATATTTGCACTGATGCGGAAATATTTGTGTATTCAAATGCAAACAGCAGAAGTTTGTGCCATAGCCAGTTCCACAGTGAAGGAATGAATTAACTCTACATATATGCTGCTGGATTGAGTGAATAAAGACTGATTGACAACAAAATCATGTTATTTGATAGTTGTACCGTATTTGATTTTTATTACAAATTAAACAAGTTGCTGATCCCATATTTAGGTACAAATACTCTAATTAATTGCATATAGATAACTGGGAGATTGCACTGCTACATGGTGTGGTGTGGTGCATACCTGCTAGCTCACAGTTGATCTGAGTCTCCTATGGTGTTGTGGAGGCGGTCAGAACAGGCTTCTGGGGTAGTGACTGATTTGTACTCACGGTGTCAGCGCCTCCATCTCTTGCAGGCCCCAGGGATGAGGGAGACAATCCCTACAGGAGAACTTCTTTACCCTTCCCCTGATAGATTGCAGTCTCAGGCAAGGTATAGATCAGGCCTGCACAACTCGTAAAGCGAGAAGGGACGAAATGCTCCAAGGAAAAAAAATTTTGGGCCGCACGGGTAAAATCATCATCATCATCATCATCATCATCATCATCATCATCATCATCATCATCCTCATCCTCATCCTCATCATCATAATCCTCATATCTCCCCCAGAACCCCTCACTATCAACCTTTGTGATACTCCCCATCTATCTCTCATACCCCCATCTCTCCCCCTCACCCACACACATAATACCCCCCTGCACACCACACACATAATACCCCCTGCACACCACACACATCCCACCCCCCCTGCACCTCACATCCTTTTCCCCCCCTGCACCTCACACAACTCTCCCCCCTGCACCTCACACCACTCTCCCCCCCCCTGCACCTCACACCACTCTCCCCCCTGCACCTAACACAACTCTCCCCCCCTGCACCTCACACCACTCTCCCCCCCTGCACCTCACACCACTCTCCCCCCCTGCACCTCACACCACTCTCCCCCCCTGCACCTCACACCACTGTCCCCCCTGCACCTCACACCACTCTCCCCCCTTGCACCTCACATCACCCCTCCCCTGCACCTCCAATCACCCCCTGCACCTCCAATCACCCCCTGCACCTCCAATCACACCCCCTGCACCTCCAATCACCCCCCTGCACCTCCAATCACTCCCCCTGCACCTCCAATCACCTCCCCTGCACCTCCAATCACCCCCTCTGCACCTCTAATCACCCCCCTTGCACCTCCAATCACCCCCCCTGCACCTCCAATCACCCCCCCTGCACCTCCAATCACCCCTGCACCTCCAATCACCCCCCCTGCACTTCCAATCACCCCCCCTGCACCTCCAATCACCCCCCCTGCACTTCCAATCACCCCCCCTCCACCTCCAATCACCCCCCCTCCACCTCCAATCACCCCCCCTCCACCTCCAATCACCCCCCCTGCACCTCCAATCACCCCCCTGCACCTCCAATCACCCCCCTACACCTCCAATCACCCCCTGCACTTCCAATCACCCCCCCCTGCACCTCCAATCACCCCCCTGCACCTCCAATCACCACCCCCCTGCACTTCCAATCACCCCCCCGTGCACCTCCAATCACCCCTCTGCACCTCCAATCACCCCCCCTGCACCTCCAATCACCCCCCCTGCACCTCACCCCCTGCACCACACATCACCATTCCTGCACCTCACCTCACTGCACCTCACCTCCCCTGCACCTCACCTCAATGCACCTCACCCCCCTGCACCGCACCTCAATCCACTTCACCTCCTTGCACCTCACCTCACCCCCCTGCACCTCACCTCAATGCAGCTCACATCACCCCCGGGACCGCGGGGAATCGCCGCCATTTTTTTTTTTTTTAAGTTTTTTTTTTTTTTTAAATCTCATCGGGGGCCGCACAGAGAGGCCGGGCGGGCCACATGCGGGCCGTATGTTGTGCAGCCCGGGTATAGATGAACAGGAACATACTTTATTGTACACTGCAGATCTTACAGTATTCACAGCAGCAGGCAATTCTTGAGGCTTCACCTTCAGGATGTGCCCTGGATCTTCACTCCAAGCCAAGGGGCCCCGAAGTAGTCCTTGCTCTTCCCTTACTCCCTGGTGAAGTAAGATGTATAGTCTCCCACTCCACTCCCCTTGGGGAGGGAGTACAAACTGACAGAGCCCTGCACAGTTGTTGTGATAGACCATCCTCTCTCAAGGGTAGAAGCAACACTGCTAAATTTGGGCAGTGCAGCTTCTTAAGTACAGGAAAAGCAGGAACCAGGTCTAAGTCCCTGATTGGACACATAGGCCTAGTTTTCCCTCCTCCCCTGTGACTCACTGAAGCTGCTGGGGGTGCGTAAAACCCAGGATTAGACCTGGCGGCCTGATCTTACCAGGGCTTACAACCGGGAGAAGGGCATACTGGTTGCCAGAAACTAGCCATTGCTACATATAATTAATTAGAGATAGGCAAAACATGGTGTATGAAATCTGAATGTTCCACAACCTCACATTCCAAAACCCAAACCCTTAAGATTTTTAGAACGAGAACCTCAGGTCCAATACCCATCTCTAGTGCCTCTCGCCATTTATTTTTCAATTGTTTTTTAGTTTTAAGTTACATTATTTTAGTTTTATTATTTTATGCTTATTTTAGGAACTGTTCAGACTTAATTACACTATTTTAGCATTTGCTGAAAATTTTGATTATTTTTCTCCGTTACAATATTTGTTAGAAACACAAAAACTAAAAACAATCAAATTGAGTTTTAGTGAAATTGGAACCCAGTCAAAAAAACGAAAAGATTTTAGAAAGAAAACCACGTCCCAAACACAGGTATTTTTTTAAACTCAAACCACGGTGAAGGTGCCAACCCTTACATCTCTTACATATGGTGTGAATCACACTAACACAATGCTATGTTTTTAGTGCAGACAGACTTAATGATAAGTAGACCACAATTATTGCACAAATGTATTGTCATGTGTCATGTCAGATGGATCATTTCAATAATCCTAATGACAAATCATTATCCAGGATACAAATAAAAAAAACACAGATCAGCACCGTCCCGTGTGAATGTTTGTGCAGAAGGCTCATCACATGCTCTTAAAATTGATGTAATACTGCGATGCCAACCGCCCTTCTTCTATTCTACCTTCTCAAGCTGGTAACTTAAGGCTTCTACAAGTGCTACTTACTGTAGAAGTAACAGGATCGTTATACCAATGGATTCCAGTCTCCACAAGCATTACCATGATGAAGAGTTTGATCCAAGAGGGTTATTAGATACATATTGCTATAATGGAACGAATGATATGTTTGAGGATTTGGTTGTATTTCCTATTACACAGCTGTTTAAAACATTCTCTTCGGGTATGTTCATTTATAGTTGATATTGACGTTACTGTAAAATATTATCAATTTTGGGGGGAACTGAAGCATGTGAATAAGCTCTTATATTTTGTTCAATTCTTTTCTGATGGGAAAAACAAAGATGTCTTTACCTATTTTCTAACTTTTGGGTGCAGGTCGTGTGAGAGGGGAAACCCTGCTTGATGTTACAATGGGACCAGCAGCTTTTCATCTCTTAACCGCCTGTGATTTCTTCAAAGAGATCAATGTGATAGAATTTACCGATGCAAATATCAGGGAATTTGAAATGTGGAGGAACAAGGAGCCGGGAGCTGCTGACTGGTCTCATGCTGCAAAAATAGTTTGTGAACTGGAAGGAAAGAGGTAAAGTATATTTCAGAAAAAATATATAATCTTCAAGCTGAGAAGAATGAAACCTTCATTTGAGGGAGCAGGAAACCCCAACTAAAGAACCTCAATGCACAATATTGTGCAAGCATTTTTAAAATATCTATTAAAATGATAAAAAGGCAAAGTCAATGCTTCAAACTACCCTTGTTTTTTTAATGAAATGTAATTTTAAAACCACCGGCTAAAACATAGTTAATTAACAGAGTTGCAGGAATGGTAATGAATAGTTTCCAAGCAATGCCTACTATTTGGTATGCAATAGTGGGGTAAGTAGTCTCGTGTTAGGTATATAATAATCCCTTTGTAGCCCTTAGGTGACAGCTAACCATGGGTTACCAATGACCAGTTGGTCACTTGGGGTACTAGGGGATTACCTTATTAAAAAATTGCTAAACGTTTATTAATTGAACTTTTATTCTAGGTACTGACTATTAGAGATTGGCGAACCTGTCAATATCTGATCCACAGATTTAAAAAAAAAATCTCCAAAATAGGATCTACACATGGAAATCCGAAGGTGGATTGCGCACTAAAGTATGCTGTGACAGTGGTGCTACCCAGCAGCTGGTTTAGCTCACAATGCTAAATGGTGTCCTATATAGCAGAGGTTATGGGTTCTGAGTCTATTAGACACACACTGTAGAAATCTGTTATGCGCTCCAGGTATAGATGAAATGAAACTGGATATATGTAATCAGTATGAATCAGATGGGGGGAGAGTAATTGGGGAGCATAATCAAATAGGCGACATCCAAGGGGAGGAGGTGCGGTAAAGAAAGGGGGTAGTGTAAGTCATGTATATCCTCAGTTGAACCCTCTAATATCCTCCTCCCTCACAATGAAACAGTGCAATGATGCAGACAGCATGAAAGTGCTCACAGGTTCAGGCAGTGGGGAAATCACCTCTCACAGCTAGATGTATATCAAACACAGAGCTCCCACGGCTGGTCAGGCAAAGGTTTAAACCAACCTCAATGCTCTGCATATGCCCCCTTCAGAGCTCCCATGGTGGGTCTGGCAATGGGGAAAACACCTCTCAAAGCTTGCTGTGTGCTCCACTGTGTGCTCCTGCTTCAAACTCCTGCAATCAGTAGCACTGCATGTCCGCAGTGTAAGCTCCTCCCTCTCCCCCCAGATGGCTGCCTCCAGAGACCAAATGCAGGCACAGAAAGAGACAGGCTCCAGGGCACTCACAAACTGATCCTGATCGCTTGCTTGATCAAACTAAACGAGTCTCCTTTGAGAAAGACCAGTCATTGTTTGAAACGTGTGGGAGGTTTTATAGTCACTTTTTTATGCTGCAATAAATACTTTTCACTTTTTTCTACATTGGGACCATGATTTTTCATTTTGTTTGATCAAGCAAGTGATCAGGATCAGTTTGTGAGTGCCCTGTCTCTTTCTGTGTCTGATTCTGTTAGAGCCTGATATCCGTTCCCCCTTTCTCATAAATGGCTATAGCTTTGTCAATATAGTTCTTGTGGAAATTCAAGAGTAGGGGGTGGGGGGGAGTTATTGGGTGCGAGACATTTGAATATACTTTGTATTTCCTCCTATTTAAAGTATTCGCCTTTTTGAGTACAGGTGTCCAGCTCCATGGTATTTGGAGGGAGATTTAGGGGATATATATATATATAGTGCTTGGGACCCTATTAAAATTATTATCTTACATTTACATGGTGTCAATTATGTATTCAGTGCTTTAGAGTGCTATATAAGAGAGGAAAATAATACAAATAAGGAAAGGAGAATAATACATGAAGAATTGAGAAAATACAGTAACTAACAAGGATAATTGAATTCCATTTCATAAATACTCATTAATTAGTGATTATGTAAAGACTGACAACTTTCAATGTTTCAACTCTTAATAAGAATACCTTATCATTCTACTTTCTGCCATAGGGACATAACTCAGTTTTCTGTGTGGAAGGTGTAAAAGATGTCCGGAATTGGTAAAACCTGAGATTTTTTTAAAATTCATTCTGTAATGCACGGACACAGATAGGGACATATTTACTGACCAGTCTTCTGCTCATTTTGTATTTTTAATTGTCTTACTCATTAGAGATATGGTGAATCCGCCCAAATCTTTTTCACATATTTTCTCGCATTTCCCCCCCCTCAAAATCCGTTTTACGGTGTCAAATAAGTAAAAAGATTTGGTCGCTTTTAATACGCGCGGATTCTTCAAAAACCGCCATTGGATACAACCTGTGGACGGATTTGTAGAACCCAATCCACGAATTCAGCGATCTGCTGGCGGATTCTTACGAATCGGATTCTACAAATGCGTCCCACGGGTTGCGGAATCTGCTAAGTGTACTGATAATTCTGTAATAATAAAAAATCCACAAAATGAGAATTGCCCTTTTTGAGATTGATCCGCTTAAATCCGTGGACCAAAGGAGCCGGTGGATCCGCCGCAGATCCAAATCTGCCCATCTCTATTAGTCCTTTGAGTGACACGTGTCTTTATATTCTGCATGTACCACTGTTTGCTCCAAAACTGCTATGTGATCCTTTTTATTTTTTAAATTTCAGTGAGGAGTGGCCAGGAAAGGAAGACAAAGCAAGAAGAGCAGTGAAACGCGTTGTCATATGTGATTTCACCAATGATAACCCTTTAGAGCCTGTTGTCCTGCCACAGATGGACTGTCTTCTCAGCATGTATGTCTTACAAGTTGTTAGCAAGGACCTCCAGGCTTTTTGTAACAACCTGAAAAAACTAGCGGCAATGCTAAAAACTGGGGGACATATGTTACTGGTAGCGACATATAATAGTTCGTTCTATAGGATTGGTGAGCACAAGTTCTTCTCTCTGTCATTTAAGGAGGAGTTTATAAGAGAGTCTGTTTGTGATGCAGGATTCATCATCGAGAATTTGGAAACATTACCTACTAAAAAGACCAGCAATTTTGCAACTTATGACCATGTTATATTTATGATAGCACGCAAGGAGAGGGAGGTTTAGTGAAAAAAGGTATACAACAATTTATCTGACACTTTACCTACTGAATATCAAAAATACAGCAAACATCTCAATGACTACTTATAAATTAAAAGCAATGTACATTTTTAAGTGTTACTGCAGTGACATGACAGAGAAGTATATGAATGCATATATTTATTTGTGTACATACACTATATGTACATGTATGACACAACATTTATTATGTATTCTTTACATTATCTTTACAAATATCTTAGAATAAGGTTATACTATAAAAATGTAACCCAAGTTAGCGCTGAACTTAGAAAGATTCAGCTGGAAGACACAGACATACGGTAAAATACATAGTATAACAATTTTGATTTTCAGCCTATTGGGATTGGGGGGGGGGGGGTGAATTGGGAAAAATACATATAATACGTTAAGGAGAAGAAAACACATTGAAGAAAATAAAATCATTTCTGGACCCATCAGCCCATCTGTGTCTCTACTACAACGTATATAAAGAACCAATGGGAAAAATGGAGGCCAACTCCAGTCCTCAAGGGACACCAACAGGTCAGGTTTTCAGGTTATCCCTGCTTCAGCACAGGTGCTACTGTCATAATGACTGAGCCACTGATTGAGTCACCTGTGCTGAAGCAGGAATATCCTGAAAACCTGACCTGTAGGTGGCCCTTGAGGACTGGAGTTGGCCTCCCCTGAACTAATATCATCTAGGAAATGTAAACGTTTAAGTGTAGCTGCAGTGACATGACAGGGAAGTGTCTGTATGCATATAATGTATTTATTTTACTGTATTTATTTCTTTGTGTACAAGATCTTTATTATTTATTCTTTACTGTACATTATCTTTACTAATACTGTATGTTAGAATTAGAATAATGTTATACTATAAAAATGTAAATGTAACCCAAGTTAGCGACGAACTTAGAAAGATTCAGCTGGAAGACACAGAAAATGCTTTACAGAAGACCAAGTAATCTTATTAAGATAAGGGTAATAAGGTGCACAAGATCCTAGCCAATAAACGTAGAGGGTTAAGGTCTAAAACACAGATTTCAGCCACTAAACCAAAGAATGGGCAAATTACGCATAACGATAAATATCATCAATCTAGAAATGATGTATAACCCCACACTGACTCACAAATTCTCCTCTACGGCAGGGGTGTTCAAACTTTCTCTGCTGCCCCCCCTGCCTGCCAGCCCCTGTGCTCGCACCCCCCCTTACCTAATATCCAGCGTCAAAAGACACGCAAGATCATTTGACGCAAATTGCTATGGTGACGCGCACGTCACATGTCCCCGCAACGTCATTTGACGCCGTGTTGCTGAAGATAAGGTAGGAGAGGTTCACGCCCCCCAGAATAATCTTGCGCCCCCCACTTTACGCACCCCTGCCCTAAGGTACTGTATATACTGTAATCTGGTCTCCCCAGACCAAAACTCCAAACTCTGAAGAAATATAATCTACAAAATTGTAAAAAGATGATCTTATAACCACAAATACTAAAATAACAAAACTGGAATATTATCCTCGAAGACCCCAGAACCTAATGGCTGATCAAATACTTACTACAAAAGTGACATTACTATCCTATCCCCAATCTTAATAGATCTTTTTAATACATTTTTGGAGGGAGAGCAGATCCTGGAAAAGATGACAGGAGCAAGCATTGTGATACTCCATAAAGAAGGTAAAGACCCAATGAGCTGTGACCTCTACAGTCTTATTTCCCTGCGAAACAGAGATCTTAAGGTGTATAGTAAGATTCTTGACAATAGATTAAAACTAATCCTTCCAGGTCTAATACACAATGAGCAATAGGGTTTATTATTGAGTGCCAGGCGTAGTATAAAACTAGGAAAATTATAACTCTAGACACAAAGCCATTATACTAATCCTAGGCACAGAAAAGGCATTCAATATGATCAAATTGAGATTCCTAAATAAGGTACTGGAAGCATTTGACTTCAAGAGTCGTACCTTAGCGGGGAACAAGCTCTTTCCAAAAATCCTACTGCAATCCTGAAACTCCTCAGGGGTCATTTTTATCAAATAAAAAATCACTAATGGGACAAGGCAGGGCTGTCCTCTTTCGCCCCTGTTGTTTATAATAGAGCCACTTGCAGCCACAATCAGAGAAAATCCCAATATTCAAGGTATAAATGTAACCATTCCAAGTCACAAAATCCATCTACTAAAATTGAATTTCTATTACAAATGGAGGGAGACACATTTAAAATACTTGGGCATAAAACTATCAATTCCTATTTAGATATCTATTCAGATCTATTCACCCAAATCAAGGAGGATTTACAAATATGGAATAAATGTCACATATTATGAATGCGTAGCATAACCTCAGTAATAATGAATATTCTCCCTTCAAAACCGTACCAACTTCAATTCCACTTAAATATATCAATGTTATCCGGAATAAAATAGTGCAATTTATTTATTATGATAAAAACCCAGAGTTGCTAAGCCAGTCCTGCTAGCACCAAGGACAATAGGGGTAGTAATGGTGCCTAACATTGGGCGATATTATCTAGCTGCACTCCTGAGCAGTGTTGTAACTACATTTCTTGTGCCCCACTGCAAAAAATTTTAAAGGCCCCCCTAAACAAAAAAACAAAATACATTTTGTTTCCACTAGGGACGCCATGGGAGCGGCCTGTCGAGCACCCCTCCTCTCCCACACCTTACCTAACCCCCTTACAGTTCCCTTCTTTTCCTCACACTTCCCCCTCTCATTCTCTCCCCCCTTTCCTACTCTTCTTCCCTCTCTCACTCACTCTCCCGCCCCCCTCTCCCTCAAACAGCCCCATTTTACGTTCAATCCCCCCACAGACAATACCCACCTGCTTACAAGCACACAAACACACACACACACTACCTGGGGGGGGGGGGGATAAGGCTGCAAAGAGGAATTACATGAGCTCAGGGATAGCCCTGACCCCACAACAAGCAGATGCAGAGAGCAGCAGCCAGCATGGAACTTGAACCCAACATCTAGTGCCGGCCGGCAGGGCCCCCTGCGCTTTCGGGCTCCCTTGCATTGTGGGGGTTAGCAGCACGGTGGTTATGCCACTGCACCTGTAGACAGATTACAGACTGGCATTCGGGAATTAGGCTTTATGGTTGTGATAAAAGCGTAAATAAAAAACACAGTCTGAGGATTATATTGTTACAGAAATAACACGTGAATTTATTAAGATAGCAAACAGGTGCACACAGGAGGAAAGCTTCAAAACAAAAGCTTCCCTGCAGATAATACGGTATGAGATACATTTATACCCTAAAAACTAAAGCTCACACCCCTTTATGGGGGGGGCTTGCGCGTCACTAAATATTACATCATTTTTGTAATGCATGATAATACTAAAAACTGAGTCAGTTTGTAACACATAACAAATTATGTAAGTGTGCGTCAACTAAAAACCATTATGGGGTTAAATGTGATGTTTTCTATTTTCTCACCTGACATGTAAATATGTGAAAAAGTTAAACTGTAAGAATCTGAGCGTATCTCAGGCCGCTCTGGCCTGTTTACACTTTCATTTGCGGCTGATTGGACTAGAAAATATCAACAAACATCAGCAAGGAGCAAAAAAACATTCCATTCTCTGGTTCACACGTTTGCTCACACAGACATTTCTTCACATAGAAAAAATGACACACAAGACTTACAAAAGCAAGACAAAATGGCGGACAAACGAAATCAAACAAAATGGCTGCTTAGATCCTAGTGCTGTTTACGTCATACCCCCATTAATGTCCTTTTTCCTCAACTTTGTCTGTTGGGTAGACATAGAGTCTGCATTACTTAACCAATTGCATTAAGGACTCATCCTTAATAAAAAAAAAAAAAGATTTTGTTACAATTTCATGTGGAGGTGATAAAGTTTACATTGAAGATATGGATCATGGTTAAAGCAAAATGTAAGATGATCTCATCCCAATCAGACTTATTCCCTTATTTGACAAACCAAAGTATCCCTTGCGGTACAGCACAATTAAGTACAATGATTGAAAAAATAGGAATATTCTGGATAGTGGGAACGTGCTATCTAATTGAAAATTATAAAAATGTGAGGCATTAATCTAGAAATATTCCCTATCAAACTCTGAAGTATTAGGTATCTTCAAATGAGACATTTCATTATCTACCGTTGTTGGTGGAGTAATAAAGATGTTATATGAGGAGCTAGTCCCCCTTGTAGACCAACCAAGCCACAACTATATGAAGAGGTGAGAAACTGATCTCCAAACCGATATTTCAAATGAGTACAGCTGGGACAATGCATTAAACAAAATGATATTCACGTGTTACCTTATGCCCAAAAGATTGAGCCAGATATTTCCACATCCCATGGGTCAGTGCTGGAGGAACTGTGGCCAGATATTGGACAAGGCCCATACGTCAGGGCTCCATCCAGAAGTACAGAGATAATTAATCTCCCATATCCTAACGGCAGCCAGATGCTCTATTTTAGCGGCAGGGAAAAATCCCTTGATACGTTTCCAAATGGCGGTCACCCAGAGAATCAATGAAGGGCGACTAATGGAGAAACTCATACGGTTAAGAATTTCCATAAGGTTTGGGATCGCTGGGTTAATAGATGAAAAAGTACCAAGAGGTTTCAGCCTCATACAGTAATTCTGCATGGGACACACTGGTTGAGAAATGGGGGACACAGGATTTGGCTGGATTGTTAAAAACCTTGCATTGGTCATTGATCATGCTATCCTGATGTTACAGTATTAACGATTTACAAATGGATATCGGTTAGGTGGGGGTTACCCCTCTCCTCCCACCTCCCTTCTGCTTGTTGGTTTCCCTTTCACTTAATTCTTGAAAACATAATGAAAAAATAAGTAACAAAAAAAAATAAGTTTATATTATTGTAGTACAGTTTCTCAATCATCCCCCCCCCCCTCCGCCCACTCCGCACCCTCGGGGAGATTACACAGCCTATGCTACATTTGTGTGGTGCACTACCTTTTTGAAGCAGGACATACTGACCTGTCTGCGGTAGAGTAGAGACATGGACAGGCTTAACTTCTTGTTCTGTAGTTCTTTCTCTGGTGTTCAGCGCCTCCAGCTGTAGTGGGTACCAGGGTGTTCCGGAAATCAGCCCCCACTACTGCAGTCTTCTCCCTCCTGCCCAAGGACTGATACTCAGACAGGAGTTTATAGTAGAACAAGGATCTTTATTGGTATACATCAGGCATCCACTGCAGTTCTCCCCACAGTGGTGCAGGCCCTGGTCTTAAAGTCCTTGGTGGCTGAACGTGATGTTCCCTCTGTCTAACGACTGAGGGTGAGCACGCTCATCCCTGCCATGGGAGAGACTCACAGCTCTTCCTTCCTCTCTTCACTGAAGCAGGAATCAGACAAACTAACTTTTGCTACACCCACTTGGAAAACTCAAGGAGGGGCGGGCTCATGGACTGTGCCTATCCCTGATAGGCTTACACAGGCCATGAGTCACCACCTTAATTCCATTACTCACAAGAGGGGCATAAGGGGGTCAAGAGCCCATAGATTTAACCTGTTACTGCCTGTTGTTAACAGGACTTACATAACAGGGATAACAAGGGGAAAGAAAGATATAATGGGACATACCCTGTTACACTAATATGTGTAATATATAATTTTACTTTATAATAAGGTGTTAACTAGTAATTATATTACTTTCATTATAGTAGTTATACTAACATTGACTAAAGTACTATAGGTAAACGTTTGCAAAGGGAACAGTATAGGAACTGCTAGAGGTATATTATACAAGCTTGGAGAATGGCAAACATAGGATGTTCTTTCAAATAAGCCCATCAGACATGGTATAAGGGCTGCACACAGTACAAAACATCTCTTGTACTAAGCAAAACCACCTAGAAAGTTTCACTATTCTACAAACTACTTTAAACTACTTTTTTTTTAAATAAAATCATAAGAACCCTTTCTCCTCCTTAGCGCCAGCCTGTTAGTAAGGACTGGTTCTGTAAAAATAGACCACACCCTGTATAACGTTTAGGAACTGTTATGAAACATTAATTGTAATTTTCAGTATTTATGGTACTGTAGGAGAGATTTTAGGAGAAAAACAAAATGGCAAAATGAAGAATAAGTAAAAACACAAATAAGCCACAAAGTCAACAGTAGTTATAAATTAATCGATGTGCTAATAATGTATTAATTACAAGTTTAAGAGCCAGGCCTGTAGCTTACAATTTCACCCAGGAAAAATGTATTCCATCTAGCACCAAGAAAAGATTACATCAAGCACACATCCCTCTTCCCCCTCTGAGGTTTACAAAGGAGCATAAATATGTCCTGCCCCCCAACATCGCATGCATGGATTAACTAAAGAACCATCAGATTCAGCCCAAATTAATAAGCAATATATTGAATCAACTCTGAAATATAATGAGAAACTCTAGTCGCACAGTAACTGCAATGTTAGGACTGTATATACTCTGAGGGCTTATAGCATGTGATTCCTCTACCGTCAACACAGCATCTTCTAACTGATGAGAAATTACCTAACAAGGATGAGCTATCTCATGATATTCACATGATAAAAGTTAACTATTGTGATCAAAATGTAGCCAGGATTGTTAGCATGACTTTTCAATGATCTTTCATCATAATATTATCTCACTGTTCAACACATGGTGTAGATACTGTATGGGCACAAGAGATATTTAAGACAACTGCTTAAAAATGTGTCTTCATTCAAGTTTTCCATTGTTTGTATCTGTGTTTACAAAACACACGGTTTCCAAATAATAAACAGACAGATTGATTAAATCTTTTCACACTGCACATAAGGCACATACAGTACACAAATGTTTCACATAGATACTTTATGTACTATTACAACAATGATAACACTTAGAAAGTCAGGTCTGGGTGTTTGGAGAAAACCACAACATGAATAAAATAACAATCAACAACTTCTTCCCCACTGCACTCAAACCTGGTGCCCTCATGTTGGGGAATTATGGGAAACCGACATTCTATACAGGGTGGTTAATTTGTAGGCCAGTGCAAAGTTTAAATAACTGTAAACATGTATGTGTAAACATGAAGACGAGACGGGTTAGTATTAGAAAGCTTTTTACAGACTACTACATATACAGTATGATGCACTCTTGTTAAAAAGGTATCGCAGTATGCAGTGAATTTCCAGACTATTCTGGCTTTTCTGGCTTTCCACTAATACCTAGTGAATAGAAATGATTTTATGAATTAATGGAGGAATGTTGGTCATTAATTAATAAATAATATTGAATATTGAAAATGTGCTGTATTTGCAAGTACAGTATCTGTGAGTAACATATACATTTCTACTGTTGACAATACTCCAATTTTACATTCATATTTGCACTGATGCGGAAATATTTGTGTATTCAAATGTAAACAGCAGAAGTTTGTTTCAGTTCCACAGTGAAGGAATCAATTAACTCTACATATATGCTGCTGGATTGAGTGAATAAAGACTGATTGACAACAAAATCATGTTATTTGATAGTTGTACCGTATTTGATTTTTATTACAAATTAAACAAGTTGCTGATCCCATATTTAGGTACAAATACTCTAATTAATTGCATATAGATAACTGGGAGATTGCACTGCTACATGGTGTGGTGTGGTGCATACCTTCTAGCTCACAGTAGATCTGAGTCTCCTACGGTGTTGTGGAGGCGGTCAGAACAGGCTTCTGGGGTAGTGACTGATTTGTACTCATGGTGACAGCGCCTCCATCTCTTGCAGGCCCCAGGGATGAGGGAGACAATCCCTACAGGAGAACTTCTTTACCCTTCCCCTGATAGATTGCAGTCTCAGGCAAGGTATAGATCAGGCCTGCACAACTCGTAAAGCGGGAAGGGACGAAATGCTCCAAGGAAAAAAAATTTGGGCCGCACGGGTAAAATCATCATCATCATCCTCATCCTCATCCTCATCCTCATCCTCATCCTCATCATCATCATCATCATCATCATAATCCTCATATCTCCCCCAGAACCCATCACTATCAACCTTTGCGATACTCCCCATCTATCTCTCATACCCCCATCTCTCCCCCTCACCCACACACATAATACCCCCCTGCACACCACACACATAATACCTCCCTGCACACCACACACATCCCACCCCCCCTGCACCTCACATCCTTTTCCCCCCCTGCACCTCACACCACTCTCCCCCCCTGCACCTCACACCACTCTCCCCCCCTGCACCTCACACAACTCTCCCCCCCTGCACCTCACACAACTCTCCCCCCTGCACCTCACACCACTCTCCCCCCCTGCACCTCACACCGCTCTCCCCCCCCTGCACCTCACACCACTCTCCCCCCCTGCACCTCACACCACTCTCCCCCCTTGCACCTCACATCACTCCCCCCTTGCACCTCCAATCACCCCCCCCTGCACCTCCAATCACCCCCCTGCACCTCCAATCACCTCCCCTGCACCTCCAATCACCCCCTGCACCTCCAATCACCCCCCCTGCACCTCCAATCACCCCCCCTGCACCTCCAATCACCCCCCCTGCACCTCCAATCACCCCCCTGCACCTCCAATCACCCCCCTGCACCTCCAATCACCACCCCTGCACTTCCAATCACCCCCCCTGCACCTCCAATCACCCCCCCTGCACCTCCAATCACCCCCCCCTGCACCTCCAATCACCCCCCCTGCACCTCCAATCACCCCCCCTGCACCTCCAATCACCCCCCGTGCACCTTCAATCACCCCCCTGCACCTCCAATCACCCCCCTGCACCTCCAATCACCCCCCTGCACCTCCAATCACCCCCCCTGCACCTCACCCCCTGCACCTCACATCACCATTCCTGCACCTCACCTCATTGCACCTCACCTCCCCTGCACCTCACCTAAATGCACCTCACCCCCCTGCACCGCACCTCAATCCACTTCACCTCCCTGCACCTCACCTCACCCCCCTGCACCTCACCTCAATGCAGCTCACATCACCCCCGGGACCGCGGGGAATCGCCGCCATTTTTTTTTTTTAAGTTTTTTTTTTTTTTTTAAATCTCATCGGGGGCCGCACAGAGAGGCCGGGCGGGCCACATGCGGGCCGTATGTTGTGCAGCCCTGGTATAGATGAACAGGAACACATTTTATTGTACACTGCAGATCTTACTGTATTCACAGCAGCAGGCAATTCTTGAGGCTTCACCTTCAGGATGTGCCCTGGATCTTCACTCCAAGCCAAGGGGCCCCGAAGTAGTCCTTGCTCTTCCCTTACTCCCTGGTGAAGTAAGATGTATAGTCTCCCACTCCACTCCCCTTGGGGAGGGAGTACAAACTGACAGAGCCCTGCACAGTTGTTGTGATAGACCATCCTCTCTCAAGGGTAGAAGCAACACTGCTAAATTTGGGCAGTGCAGCTTCTTAAGTACAGGAAAAGCAGGAACCAGGTCTAAGTCCCTGATTGGACACATAGGCCTAGTTGTACCGCCTCCCCTGTGACTCACTGAAGCTGCTGGGGGTGCGTAAAACCCAGGATTAGACCTGGCGGCCTGATCTTACCAGGGCTTACAACCGGGAGAAGGGCATACTGGTTGCCAGAAACTAGCCATTGCTACATATAATTAATTAGAGATAGGCAAAACATGGTGTATGAAATCTGAATGTTCCAGAACCTCACATTCCAAAACCGAAACCCATAAGATTTTTAGAACGAGAATCTCAGGTCCAATACCCATCTCTAGTGCCTCTCGCCATCTATTTTTCAATTGTTTTTTAGTTGTAAGTTACATTATTTTAGTTTTATTATTTTATGCTTATTTTAGGAACTGTTCAGACTTAATTACACTATTTTAGCATTTGCTGAAAATTTTGATTATTTTTCTCCATTACAATATTTGTTAGAAACACAAAAACTAAAAACAATCAAATTGAGTTTTAGTGAAATTGGAACCCAGTCAAAAACACGAAAAGATTTTAGAAAGAAAACCACGTCCCAAACACAGGTATTTTTTTAAACTCAAACCACGGTGAAGGTGCCAACCCTTACATCTCTTACATATGGTGTGAATCACACTAACACAATGCTATGTTTTTAGTGCAGACAGACTTAAGGATACGTAGACCACAATTATTGCACAAATGTATTGTCATGTGTCATGTCCGATGGATCATTTCAATAATCCTAATGACAAATCATTATCCAGGATACAAAATAAAAAAACACAGATCAGCACCGTCCCGTGTGAATGTTTGTGCACAAGGCTTATCACATGCTCTTAAAATTGATGTAATACTGCGATGCCAACCGCCCTTCTTCTATTCTACCTTCTCAAGCTGGTAACTTAAGGCTTCTACAAGTGCTACTTACTGTAGAAGTAACAGGATCGTTATACCAATGGATTCCAGTCTCCACAAGCATTACCATGATGAAGAGTTTGATCCAAGAGGGTTATTAGATACATATTGCTATAATGGAACGAATGATATGTTTGAGGATTTGGTTGTATTTCCTATTACACAGCTGTTTAAAACATTCTCTTCAGGTATGTTCATTTATAGTTGATATTGACGTTACTGTAAAATATTATCAATTTTGGGGGGAACTGAAGCATGTGAATAAGCTCTTATATTTTGTTCAATTCTTTTCTGATGGGAAAAACAAAGATGTCTTTACCTATTTTCTAACTTTTGGGTGCAGGTCGTGTGAGAGGGGAAACCCTGCTTGATGTTACAATGGGACCAGCAGCTTTTCATCTCTTAACCGCCTGTGATTTCTTCAAAGAGATCAATGTGATAGAATTTACCGATGCAAATATCAGGGAATTTGAAATGTGGAGGAACAAGGAGCCGGGAGCTGCTGACTGGTCTCATGCTGCAAAAATAGTTTGTGAACTGGAAGGAAAGAGGTAAAGTATATTTCAGAAAAAATATATAATCTTCAAGCTGAGAAGAATGAAACCTTCATTTGAGGGAGCAGGAAACCCCAACTAAAGAACCTCAATGCTCAATATTGTGCATGCATTTTTAAAATATCTATTAAAATGATAAAAAGGCAAAGTCAATGCTTCAAACTACCCTTGTTTTTTTAATGAAATGTAATTGTAAAACCACTGGCTAAAACATAGTTAATTAACAGAGTTGCAGGAATGGTAATGAATAGTTTCCAAGCAATGCCTACTATTTGGTATGCAATAGTGGGGTAAGTAGTCTCGTGTTAGGTATATAATAATCCCTTTGTAGCCCTTAGGTGACAGCTAACCATGGGTTACCAATGACCAGTTGGTCACTTGGGGTACTAGGGGATTACCTTATTAAAAAATTGCTAAACGTTTATTAATTGAACTTTTATTCTAGGTACTGACTATTAGAGATTGGCGAACCTGTCAATATCTGATCCACAGATTTAAAAAAAAAATCTCCAAAATAGGATCTACACATGGAAATCCAAAGGTGGATTGCGCACTAAAGTATGCTGTGACAGTGGTGCTACCCAGCAGCTGGTTTAGCTCACAATGCTAAATGGTGTCCTATATAGCAGAGGTTATGGGTTCTGAGTCTGTTAGACACACACTGTAGAAATCTGTTATGCGCTCCAGGTATAATGAAATGAAACTGGATATATGTAATCAGTATGAATCAGATGGGGGGAGAGTAATTGGGGAGCATAATCAAATAGGCGACATCCAAGGGGAGGAGGTGCGGTAAAGAAAGGGGGTAGTGTAAGTCATGTATATCCATGTATATCCTCAGTTGAACCCTCTAATATCCTCCTCCCTCACAAAGAAACAGTGCAATGATGCAGACAGCATGAAAGTGCTCACAGGTTCAGGCAGTGGGGAAATCACCTCTCACTGCTAGATGTATATCAAACACAGAGCTCCCACGGCTGGTCAGGCAAAGGTTTAAACCAACCTCAATGCTCTGCATATGCCCCCTTCAGAGCTCCCATGGTGGGTCTGGCAATGGGGAAAACACCTCTCAAAGCTTGCTGTGTGCTCCACTGTGTGCTCCTGCTTCAAACTCCTGCAATCAGTAGCACTGCACGTCCGCAGTGTAAGCTCCTCCCTCTCCCCCCAGATGGCTGCCTCCAGAGACCAAATGCAGGCACAGAAAGAGACAGGCTCCAGGGCACTCACAAACTGACCCTGATCGCTTGCTTGATCAAACTAAATGAGTCTCCTTTGAGAAAGACCAGTCATTGTTTGAAACGTGTGGGAGGTTTTATAGTCACTTTTTTATGCTGCAATAAATACTTTTCACTTTTTTCTATGTAGCCCTCTTTCCCCCCCCTTAAGTGAGATTGAGGTGGGTAGGTGTGTCTGACTACTTATCAGTGTGGTGCTATACCTGTTTGGCAACCAGGAGAGCTGAGCTTCCGCCACGGGGAACCTGGGGTATGTACTTACACTCGGTGCAGCGCCTCCACTGATGAGGGATCTCAACGGGGTGAGAGTGTGCCCTCACCAGAACAACCATACAGTAAATACACACCGTGTGAATAAACAGTGTTTACTGAGCATAAACTGTAACTCCAATAACACCTCTTTGCATAACATCAAAACAATATATCAATAACAGTGCATCACTCTGAATGCATACCATCCCCCCACCCACATGTCCATCATCACCTTCCCCGCAGTCTCTTGAGTGCCCCCAACAATAAAGACCAGTGTGAGTGTGAGGGATAGCGCTTCCCTGTGTTGGGGCCCGGTGGTGCACTTAATATATACTACCTCCCTGACCAGTCCTGGTCAGGAAAATCCTTGGAACTCAGCAGCACCGCACAGTGATCCCACGGCGTGCTGCGCTGCTCTCTGCAGGAATGGATGCACACGCTGCATCCACAGGAAAGGAATCTCCAGCCGGAATGCTCCTTTAACACAGTCTCTGAACACGCTGTCAGACAGTCAGAGGCCGTCAGACAGCATCCCTCTTGCTGCTCTAAATATGGTGAAGGAGTCCCTGTCCTAAGGCCAACCCTATATCATACAGCTTCCTCTGGTGTCATAGGGGACTAACTGGGCCCTGGGGTATACCTCTACCCTAGTCCCTGCATGCAGAATAACTCTCCCTGTAACTTCTGTCGGATCCCAGACTCTGGCAGCTCACCACGTGCAACTGGCACTGGTGATATACACACACTGAACAACTAGCTCCTAACTCACTTATCCTAACGCGCCTGCAGCCGACACACAGCTCTCAGTCAGCCGGCAGACAGTAACACGCGCTGCACACACACTGCACTCAGTACAGGCAGCGTCACATGCAACACTCAACACAGCAACCTGGAACCCTAACACTAACACTAACAGCTACGCACTGCAAACTTCTGGAACGCGTACAGCAACTTGCTGCACACTAGCACTATGCCTTCTTGTCAGGCCTCACAGCACTGCCAGCCGTGATCCTGACAAGACAGCACACACACACGCACTAAGGGCAGCGTCCCTATGTGGGCCGTCCCTCAACACTTACCCACTAACCTGGTGGGGAGTTGGGGCCTTACTTGGGATGTGGGGACCTTACTCGATGCAGGAGCTGCATATGCTCTCTGCACCCTTCCTTCCCTCACAGCTCCCCAGCTCCAACTGACAAACGTGCTGCAGTCCAAACAATGTATCCACTTTCCTTGCCTGGCCTTCCTAAGCCCTATTGGCTCCCTGGTGTCACATGGGGCATACAGAGACTCATGAGACTCGTAGTCCCTGCTCAGAGCCTTCCCTGATAGGCTAGGGGTTCGCGGGCTTTCCTTACCCTCCACTGCGCGTGTGCAATCTTTCCCGGGCTTTCTCTCTTCTCCCTGAGCTGTCTCTATGCTCGCGCGAGCTATCCCTAGCTCTGGGGCTTTCCCTGCGCCTACGCGTCCACTGCGCATGCGCGAGACGGTCCTTAATGGCGACGCCCTGCTCTGCGGCCGCCGGGACCTTAGAGACGCGATCGCGGCCTTAGCAACGGCCCGATCGCGTCCCCGGCAACCGGCCGCAGGCAGGGGAAGCCGCGCTGCTCCCTGCTCCAGCCCCCACCCTTGGAAGCAGCCGTCGGGTCTTTCGGCACCCGCGATCGAGCTGCCCAAGGGGAGGGGGGTCTCAAGGAGCTGCGGGAGCTCCAGGCTACACTCTCCCCCTGGTGGAAAATCCAACGTCCTCGCTTGGAGAACGCCATACCCTGACATAAGGTTTATACAATTAAAATGCATGGCACAGAACATACAACACGTGTCGAATTTACCCTTCAGGTTACATTGCACTTCACACCAAACTATACCCGAGACTAGCTGAGACCATTTGTGGGGAGCCCCTAATTGAACATGTGGGGGTACCTCACTTTTGCGTCCGTGAGCCTCCCCTAGAAAAATTTCTTGGAGAGCACACTCTAAAGCGACAGTTACTGGCTCTTCGCTACTTCCTCCCCCTGGTGGAAAGAGTAGCACAGTGTCTCTGAAGCAGACCCTTACCCGGTCATCCGCGGCAGGGATGCGGCAGACCAGGAGGCCAGGCCCTTTTCCGCGGTCCACGACTTGGCGAATGGCACACTCCTTTTTGGGCTTAAAGGAGGCCAGTCTCCCTGGATCTTCCTTTACACAGTCCTTGTCCCTACGGACTTGCGAGGCTTTCACTGAAAAGCGAGCACTGGACAATGTCTCAATTTCACCTGACCGGGGGTAAAGAGTATACACCCGACCACTGCGGTGATTCACGGTGGTCAACAGGTCCTTGGGGATGCTGTCAGTTCCCACCTCGGCCGTCTTGGGACCTGCCCCACGTACTTCTGGGGCAGTCCACTTACGCGCTGAAAACTCGGGAGCGTTGGATCCCAGTCCTGGGACCACTTGTGTCGGAGCGCACGGGCTCATACTCTGTTTAGAAGCCGCAACTCTGGCCTTCTTCACGGCCAGCTCCATCGGAGATTGTGGGGAGTTAGGGAGTTCCTTACCACTCCACTGACTTGGGATGGATTCTCCCAAGGAGGACACCTCCGCCAGGACGCGATGTAGAGGGGAGCCCTTCGCCCGGGTAACCAGACTTAAGGAGCCATCGTGCTCCGCGGTCACCTGGAGGCTCACCCCCGACACCCCTGGGGCAGTCGACTCACCCTCATCGTCGTTTGGTACTGGTCCCCATTCTAGGACCGATGGTACCTCGGTAGTAGGTCGGACTGACCATTGTAGGGCGCACGGGCCCACAGCAGGGTCCGCAACATCGGGATACACCTCCTCTAGGGCACACGGGCCCACAGCAGGCTCTGCATCCGCCAAGATAGGGTGTTCATTGCTGACACTAAAGTGGTCCGCCGGCAGGCGCATCACTCAAGTGACTGGTCGCTGGATTCACTAGAAGGTGGGGGTATATACGCCTTACCCTGTGATTCCTCTGTATAATCGCTGAGGTGGTTCGCCGGTAGGCGCATCGCCACCGATGGGACTTCAACCTCGTCCCGCTCAGGAACCGGATCTGAAATGTTCACTCGGGCACACGGGCCCTCCACAACCGGTTGTTGGTAGCGGGAATCCCTAAGTAATTTCTCCCTGAAGACAGACTTAACTTCAGCACAACTCAGAGTGATATAGAGGTCAGGCTCCTCCTCCCTAGAACAGTCTGTCTCATCCACGTTTGGTTGAAAGTCACAGTGCTTGCTCCCCCTGGTGGAATCTGAAGGAGGGGCACTTTCTACAAGGGAGTGGTTCTGGCTCTGTGCTGAGTCACTCACAGTGCAGGGGCGGGGTTCAGGGTTTCGCGCCCAACCCGGACAATACTCTGCAACAATTTCTTGCACAGTCCTGGTACTCTCCCGACTTGGCGGGAGCCGCCATCTTAGGTGTGACTCTCTGCTAGAGAGAGACTCCATTTTAATCACAGTCTCTGCAATTACACTAGGGCTCTCTTCTGTATAGATAGGGGGGTAGCCTTCTGGTTTTCCCGCCAATCCCGGACAGTTTTCCTCAACACAATCTAGTGCAGGCTTGCAGCCAGCAGCACGTGCGCTCCCCTGCTCTGGCGGGAGACGCCATTTGGCTGGGTCGGCGTAAACTAGGGGGTACCCCTCAGACGGGCCCCCGGGCATACACAGGGCGGACGGTGCCTCTGCCAGGCATATATCCGCGGTGGGGATGGCCACAAAAAGTATCATTTTCCATAGGGCCGTGGGATCGTGTTCTTCTTCTAAGAAACATGCGTGCGGCCACCCTGGAATTTCACGCATATAGGACTGAACCTCAACCGCGGGCATAGTTGCGGGAAGGCCTCCTACTACCACTACCTGGCCAGGCTCCATATACTGCCTCAAAGCCCAGGCAAGGACCTCGTGTTCGGACTTCACAAACATGGCGACAAAAATAGGAATGGGACAATTTGGGAAAAAAAATGGAACAGAGCACCCCAGGTCTGGATCTCAGCAGCGCCTCCAAATGTAGCCCTCTTTCCCCCCCTTAAGTGAGATTGAGGTGGGTAGGTGTGTCTGACTACTTATCAGTGTGGTGCTATACCTGTTTGGCAACCAGGAGAGCTGAGCTTCCGCCACGGGGAACCTGGGGTATGTACTTACACTCGGTGCAGCGCCTCCACTGATGAGGGATCTCAACGGGGTGAGAGTGTGCCCTCACCAGAACAACCATACAGTAAATACACACCGTGTGAATAAACAGTGTTTACTGAGCATAAACTGTAACTCCAATAACACCTCTTTGCATAACATCAAAACAATATATCAATAACAGTGCATCACTCTGAATGCATACCATCCCCCCACCCACATGTCCATCATCACCTTCCCCGCAGTCTCTTGAGTGCCCCCAACAATAAAGACCAGTGTGAGTGTGAGGGATAGCGCTTCCCTGTGTTGGGGCCCGGTGGTGCACTTAATATATACTACCTCCCTGACCAGTCCTGGTCAGGAAAATCCTTGGAACTCAGCAGCACCGCACAGTGATCCCACGGCGTGCTGCGCTGCTCTCTGCAGGAATGGATGCACACGCTGCATCCACAGGAAAGGAATCTCCAGCCGGAATGCTCCTTTAACACAGTCTCTGAACACGCTGTCAGACAGTCAGAGGCCGTCAGACAGCATCCCTCTTGCTGCTCTAAATATGGTGAAGGAGTCCCTGTCCTAAGGCCAACCATATATCATACAGCTTCCTCTGGTGTCATAGGGGACTAACTGGGCCCTGGGGTATACCTCTACCCTAGTCCCTGCATGCAGAATAACTCTCCCTGTAACTTCTGTCGGATCCCAGACTCTGGCAGCTCACCACGTGCAACTGGCACTGGTGATATACACACACTGAACAACTAGCTCCTAACTCACTTATCCTAACGCGCCTGCAGCCGACACACAGCTCTCAGTCAGCCGGCAGACAGTAACACGCGCTGCACACACACTGCACTCAGTACAGGCAGCGTCACATGCAACACTCAACACAGCAACCTGGAACCCTAACACTAACACTAACAGCTACGCACTGCAAACTTCTGGAACGCGTACAGCAACTTGCTGCACACTAGCACTATGCCTTCTTGTCAGGCCTCACAGCACTGCCAGCCGTGATCCTGACAAGACAGCACACACACACGCACTAAGGGCAGCGTCCCTATGTGGGCCGTCCCTCAACACTTACCCACTAACCTGGTGGGGAGTTGGGGCCTTACTTGGGATGTGGGGACCTTACTCGATGCAGGAGCTGCATATGCTCTCTGCACCCTTCCTTCCCTCACAGCTCCCCAGCTCCAACTGACAAACGTGCTGCAGTCCAAACAATGTATCCACTTTCCTTGCCTGGCCTTCCTAAGCCCTATTGGCTCCCTGGTGTCACATGGGGCATACAGAGACTCATGAGACTCGTAGTCCCTGCTCAGAGCCTTCCCTGATAGGCTAGGGGTTCGCGGGCTTTCCTTACCCTCCACTGCGCGTGTGCAATCTTTCCCGGGCTTTCTCTCTTCTCCCTGAGCTGTCTCTATGCTCGCGCGAGCTATCCCTAGCTCTGGGGCTTTCCCTGCGCCTACGCATCCACTGCGCATGCGCGAGACGTTCCTTAATGGCGGCGCCCTGCTCTGCGGCCGCCGGGACCTTAGAGACGCGATCGCGGCCTTAGCAACGGCCCGATCGCGTCCCCGGCAACCGGCCGCAGGCAGGGGAAGCCGCGCTGCTCCCTGCTCCAGCCCCCACCCTTGGAAGCAGCCGTCGGGTCTTTCGGCACCCGCGATCGAGCTGCCCAAGGGGAGGGGGGTCTCAAGGAGCTGCGGGAGCTCCAGGCTACATCTACATTGGGACCATGATTTTTCATTTTGTTTGATCAAGCAAGTGATCAGGATCAGTTTGTGAGTGCCCTGTCTCTTTCTGTGTCTGATTCTGTTAGAGCCTGATATCTGTTCCCCCTTTCTCATAAATGGCTATAGCTTTGTCAATATAGTTCTTGTGGAAATTCAAGAGTAGGGGGTGGGGGGGGAGTTATTGGGTGCGAGACATTTGAATATACTTTGTATTTCCTCCTATTTAAAGTATTCGCCTTTTTGAGTACAGGTGTCCAGCTCCATGGTATTTGGAGGGAGATTTAGGGGATATATATATATACAGGCATACCCCGCTTTAAGGACACTCACTTTAAGTACACTCGCGAGTAAGTACATTTCGTTCAATAGGCAAACAGCAGCTCACGCATGCGCCTGTGAGCACGTCCTGAACAGCAATACCGGCTTCCTACCTGTACCGAAGCTGTGCACAAGCGGGGAGACTATAGAGCATGTTACAAATGCGTTATTTACATCAGTTATGCACGTATATGACGATTGCCGTACAGTATGTGCATCAAAAGTGGGGAAAAAAGGTAGTGCTTCACTTTAAGTACATTTTCACTTTACATACATGCTCCGGTCCCATTGAGTACGTTAATTCGGGGTATGCCTGTATAGTGCTTGGGACCCTATTAAAATTATTATCTTACATTTACATGGTGTCAATTATGTATTCAGTGCTTTAGAGTGCTATATAAGAGAGGAAAATAATACAAATAAGGAAAGGAGAATAATACATGAAGAATTGAGAAAATACAGTAACTAACAAGGATCAGTTTGTGAGTGCCCTGTCTCTTTCTGTGTCTGATTCTGTTAGAGCCTGATATCCGTTCCCCCTTTCTCATAAATGGCTATAGGTTTGTCAATATAGTTCTTGTGGAAATTCAAGAGTAGGAGGGTGGGGGTGGTATTGGGTGCGAGTCATTTGAATATACTTTGTATTTCCTCCTATTTAAGGTACTGTTGTCGCCTTTTTGAGTATAAGTGTCCATCTCTATGTTATTTGGAGAGAGATTTAGGGGATATATATATAGTGCTTGGGACGCTATTAAAATTATTATCTTACATTTACATGGTGTCAATTATGTATTCAGTGCTTTAGAGTACTGGATAAGAGAGGAAAATAATAAAAATAAGGAAAAGAGAATAATACATGAAGAATTGAGAAAATACAGTAACTAACAAGGATAATTGAATTCAATTTCATAAATACTCATTAATTAGGGATTATGTCAAGTCTGACAACTTTCAATGTTTCAACTCTTAATAAGAATACCTTATCATTCTACTTTCTGCCATAGGGACATAACTCAGTTTTCTGTGTGGAAGGTGTAAAAGATGTCCGGAATTGGTAAAACCTGAGATTTTTTTAAAATTCATTCTGTAATGCACGGACACAGATAGGGACATATTTACTGACCAGTCTTCTGCTCATTTTGTATTTTTAATTGTCTTACTCATTAGAGATGGATGAATCCGCCCAAATCTTTTTCACATATTTTCTCGCATTTCCCCCCTCAAAATCCGTTTTACGGTGTCAAATAAGTAAAAAGATTTGGTCGCTTTTAATACGCGCGGATTCTTCAAAAACCGCCATTGGATACAACCTGTGGACGGATTTGTAGAACCCAATCCACGAATTCAGCGATCTCCTGGCGGATTCTTACGAATCGGATTCTACAAATGCGTCCCACGGGTTGCGGAATCTGCTAAGTGTACTGATAATTCTATAATACTAAAAAATCCACAAAATGAGAATTGCCCTTTTTGAGATTGATCCGCTTAAATCCGTGGACCAAAGGAGCCGGTGGATCCGCCGCAGATCCAAATCTGCCCATCTCTATTAGTCCTTTGAGTGACACGTGTCTTTATATTCTGCATGTACCACTGTTTGCTCCAAAACTGCTATGTGATCCTTTTTATTTTTTAAATTTCAGTGAGGAGTGGCCAGGAAAGGAAGACAAAGCAAGAAGAGCAGTGAAACGCGTTGTCATATGTGATTTCACCAATGATAACCCTTTAGAGCCTGTTGTCCTGCCACAGATGGACTGTCTTCTCAGCATGTATGTCTTACAAGTTGTTAGCAAGGACCGCCAGGCTTTTTGTAACAACCTGAAAAAACTAGCGGCAATGCTAAAAACTGGGGGACATATGTTACTGGTAGCGACATATAATAGTTCGTTCTATAGGATTGGTGAGCACAAGTTCTTCTCTCTGTCATTTAAGGAGGAGTTTATAAGAGAGTCTGTTTGTGATGCAGGATTCATCATCGAGAATTTGGAAACATTACCTACTAAAAAGACCAGCAATTTTGCAACTTATGACCATGTTATATTTATGATAGCACGCAAGGAGAGGGAGGTTTAGTGAAAAAAGGTATACAACAATTTATCTGACACTTTACCTACTGAATATCAAAAATACAGCAAACATCTCAATGACTACTTATAAATTAAAAGCAATGTACATTTTTAAGTGTTACTGCAGTGACATGACAGAGAAGTATATGAATGCATATATTTATTTGTGTACATACACTATATGTACATGTATGACACAACATTTATTATGTATTCTTTACATTATCTTTACAAATATCTTAGAATAAGGTTATACTGTACTATAAAAATGTAACCCAAGTTAGCGCTGAACTTAGAAAGATTCAGCTGGAAGACACAGACATACGGTAAAATACATAGTATAACAATTTTGATTTTCAGCCTATTGGGATTGGGGGGGGGGGGGTGAATTGGGAAAAATACATATAATACGTTAAGGAGAAGAAAACACATTGAAGAAAATAAAATCATTTCTGGACCCATCAGCCCATCTGTGTCTCTACTACAACGTATATAAAGAACCAATGGGAAAAATGGAGGCCAACTCCAGTCCTCAAGGGACACCAACAGGTCAGGTTTTCAGGTTATCCCTGCTTCAGCACAGGTGCTACTGTCATAATGACTGAGCCACTGATTGAGTCACCTGTGCTGAAGCAGGAATATCCTGAAAACCTGACCTGTAGGTGGCCCTTGAGGACTGGAGTTGGCCTCCCCTGAACTAATATCATCTAGGAAATGTAAACGTTTAAGTGTAGCTGCAGTGACATGACAGGGAAGTGTCTGTATGCATATAATGTATTTATTTTACTGTATTTATTTCTTTGTGTACAAGATCTTTATTATTTATTCTTTACTGTACATTATCTTTACTAATACTGTATGTTAGAATTAGAATAATGTTATACTATAAAAATGTAAATGTAACCCAAGTTAGCGACGAACTTAGAAAGATTCAGCTGGAAGACACAGAAAATGCTTTACAGAAGACCAAGTAATCTTATTAAGATAAGGGTAATAAGGTGCACAAGATCCTAGCCAATAAACGTAGAGGGTTAAGGTCTAAAACACAGATTTCAGCCACTAAACCAAAGAATGGGCAAATTACGCATAACGATAAATATCATCAATCTAGAAATGATGTATAACCCCACACTGACTCACAAATTCTCCTCTACGGCAGGGGTGTTCAAACTTTCTCTGCTGCCCCCACCCCCCTGCCTGCCAGCCCCTGTGCTCGCACCCCCCCTTACCTAATATCCAGCGTCAAAAGACACGCAAGATCATTTGACGCAAATTGCTATGGTGACGCGCACGTCACATGTCCCCGCAACGTCATTTGACGCCGTGTTGCTGAAGATAAGGTAGGAGAGGTTCACGCCCCCCAGAATAATCTTGCGCCCCCCACTTTACGCACCCCTGCCCTAAGGTACTGTATATACTGTAATCTGGTCTCCCCAGACCAAAACTCCAAACTCTGAAGAAATATAATCTACAAAAATTGTAAAAAGATGATCTTATAACCACAAATACTAAAATAACAAAACTGGAATATTATCCTCGAAGACCCCAGAACCTAATGGCTGATCAAATACTTACTACAAAAGTGACATTACTATCCTATCCCCAATCTTAATAGATCTTTTTAATACATTTTTGGAGGGAGAGCAGATCCTGGAAAAGATGACAGGAGCAAGCATTGTGATACTCCATAAAGAAGGTAAAGACCCAATGAGCTGTGACCTCTACAGTCTTATTTCCCTGCGAAACAGAGATCTTAAGGTGTATAGTAAGATTCTTGACAATAGATTAAAACTAATCCTTCCAGGTCTAATACACAATGAGCAATAGGGTTTATTATTGAGTGCCAGGCGTAGTATAAAACTAGGAAAATTATAACTCTAGACACAAAGCCATTATACTAATCCTAGGCACAGAAAAGGCATTCAATATGATCAAATTGAGATTCCTAAATAAGGTACTGGAAGCATTTGACTTCAAGAGTCGTACCTTAGCGGGGAACAAGCTCTTTCCAAAAATCCTACTGCAATCCTGAAACTCCTCAGGGGTCATTTTTATCAAATAAAAAATCACTAATGGGACAAGGCAGGGCTGTCCTCTTTCGCCCCTGTTGTTTATAATAGAGCCACTTGCAGCCACAATCAGAGAAAATCCCAATATTCAAGGTATAAATGTAACCATTCCAAGTCACAAAATCCATCTACTAAAATTGAATTTCTATTACAAATGGAGGGAGACACATTTAAAATACTTGGGCATAAAACTATCAATTCCTATTTAGATATCTATTCAGATCTATTCACCCAAATCAAGGAGGATTTACAAATATGGAATAAATGTCACATATTATGAATGCGTAGCATAACCTCAGTAATAATGAATATTCTCCCTTCAAAACCGTACCAACTTCAATTCCACTTAAATATATCAATGTTATCCGGAATAAAATAGTGCAATTTATTTATTATGATAAAAACCCAGAGTTGCTAAGCCAGTCCTGCTAGCACCAAGGACAATAGGGGTAGTAATGGTGCCTAACATTGGGCGATATTATCTAGCTGCACTCCTGAGCAGTGTTGTAACTACATTTCTTGTGCCCCACTGCAAAAAAATTTAAAGGCCCCCCTAAACAAAAAAACTAAATACATTTTGTTTCCACATGTGAGCGGCCTGTCGAGCACCCCTCCTCTCCCACACCTTACCTAACCCCCTCTCAGTTCCCTTCTTTTCCTCACACTTCCCCCTCTCATTCTCTCCCCCCTTTCCTACTCTTCTTCCCTCTCTCACTCACTCTCCCGCCCCCCTCTCCCTCAAACAGCCCCATTTTTCGTTCAATCCCCCCACAGACAATTCCCACCTGCTTACAGGCACACACACGCGCACACGCACACGCACACACACACGCACACACACACACACACAACCTGGGGGGGAGGGATAAGGCTGCAAAGAGGAATTACCTGATTTCAGGGAAGGCCCTGACCCCACAGCAAGCAGATGCAGAGAGCAGCAGTGGTACTTAAAACCAACTTCAAGTGCTGGCCGGCAGGGCCCCCTGCGCTCTCGGGCTCCCTCGCATTGTGGAGGTTAGCAGCACTGTGGTTACGCCACTGCACATGAGACAGATTACAGACTGGCATTCGGGAATTAGGCTTTATGGTTGTGATAAAAGCATAAATAAAAAACACAGTCTGAGGATTATATTGTTACAGAAATAACACGTGAATTTATTAAAATAGCAAACAGGTGCACACAGGAGGAAAGCTTCAAAATAAAAGCTTCCCTGCAGATAATACGGTATGAGATACATTTATACCCTAAAAACTAAAGCTCACACCCCTTTATGGGGGGGGGCTTGCGCGTCACTAAATATTACATCATTTTTGTAATGCATGATAATACTAAAAACTGATGTCAGTTTGTAATACATAACAAATTATGTAAGTGTGCATCAACTAAAAATCATTATGGGGTTAAATGTGATGTTTTCTATTTTCTCACCTGACATGTAAATGTGTGAAAAAGTTAAACTGTAAGAATCTGAGCGTATCTCAGGCCGCTCTGGCCTGTTTACACTTTTATTTGCGGCTGATTGGAGTAGAAAAGATCAACAAACATCAGCTAGGAGCGAAAAACATTCCATTCTCTGGTTCACACGTTTGCTCACACAGGCATTTCTTCACATAGAAAAAAATGACACACAAGACTTACAAACCCAAGACAAAATGGCGGACAAACGAAATCAAACAAAATGGCTGCTTAGATCCTAGTTCTGTTTACGTCATACCCCCATTAATGTCCTTTTTCCTCAACTTTGTCTGTTGGGTAGACATAGAGTCTGCATTACTTAACCAATTGCATTAAGGACTCATCTCTGATTAGAAAAGGATAAAAAAAAAAAAAAGATTTTGCAACAATTTCATGTGGAGGTGATACAGTTTACATTGAAGATATGGATCATGGTTAAAGCAGAATGTAAGATCTCATCCCCATCCAGACTTATTCCCTTATTTGACAAACCAAAGTATCCCTTGCGGGACAGCACAATTAAGTACAATGATTGGAAAAACAGGAATATTCTGGATAGTGGGAACGTGCTATCTAATTGAAAATTATAAAAATGTGAGGCATTAATCTAGAAATATTCCCTATCAAACTCTGAAGTATTAGGTATCTTCAAATGAGACATTTCATTATCTACCGTTGTTGGTGGAGTAATAAAGATGTTATATGAGGAGCTAGTCCCCCTTGGAGACCATCCAAGCCACAACTATATGAAGAGGTGAGAAACTGATCTCCAAACCGATATTTCAAATGAGTACAGCTGGGACAATGCATTAAACAAAATGATATTCACGTGTTACCTTATGCCCAAAAGATTGAGCCAGATATTTCCACATCCCATGGGTCAGTGCTGGAGGAACTGTGGCCAGATATTGGACAAGGCCCATACGTCAGGGCTCCATACAGAAGTACAGAGATAATTAATCTCCCATATCCTAACGGCAGCCAGATGCTCTATTTTAGCGGCAAGGAAAAATCCCTTGATACGTTTCCAAAGGGCGGTCACCCAGAGAATCAATGAAGGGCGACTAATGGAGAAACTCATACGGTTAAGAATTTCCATAAGGTTTGGGATCGCTGGGTTAATAGATGAAAAAGTACCAAGAGGTTTCAGCCTCATACAGTAATTCTGCATGGGACACACTGGTTGAGAAATGGGGGACACAGGATTTGGCCGGATTGTTAAAAACCTTGCATTGGTCATTGATCATGCTATCCTGATGTTACAGTATTAACGATTTACAAATGGATATCGGTTAGGTGGGGGTTACCCCTCTCCTCCCACCTCCCTTCTGCTTGTTGGTTTCCCTTTCACTTAATTCTTGAAAACATAATGAAAAAATAAGTAACAAAAAAAAATAAGTTTATATTATTGTAGTACAGTTTCTCAATCCCCCCCCCCCCACCCCCTCCGCCCCGCACCCTCGGGGAGATTACACAGCCTATGCTACATGTGTGTGGTGCACTACCTGTTTGAAGCAGGAGATACTGACCTGTCTGCGGTAGAGTAGAGACATGGACAGGCTTAACTTCTTGTTCTGTAGTTCTTTCTCTGGTGTTCAGCGCCTCCAGCTGTAGTGGGTACCAGGGTGTTCCGGAAATCAGCCCCCACTACTGCAGTCTTCTCCCTCCTGCCCAAGGACTGATACTCAGACAGGAGTTTATAGTAGAACAAGGATCTTTATTGGTATACATCAGGCATCCACTGCAGTTCTCCCCACAGTGGTGCAGGCCCTGGTCTTAAAGTCCTTGGTGGCTGAACGTGATGTTCCCTCTGTCTAACGACTGAGGGTGAGCACGCTCATCCCTGCCATGGGAGAGACTCACATCTCTTCCTTCCTCTCTTCACTGAAGCAGGAATCAGACAAACTAACTTTTGCTACACCCACTTGGAAAACTCAAGGAGGGGCGGGCACATGGACTGTGCCTATCCCTGATAGGCTTACACAGGCCATGAGTCACCACCTTAATTCCATTACTCACAAGAGTGGCATAAGGGGGTCAAGAGCCCATAGATTTAACCTGTTACTGCCTGTAGTTAACAGGACTTACATAACAGGGATAACAAAGGGAAAGAAAGATATAATGGGACATACCCTGTTACACTAATATGTGTAATATATAATTTTACTTTATAATAAGGTGTTAACTAGTAATTATATTACTTTCATTATAGTAGTTAACACTTCCTAAACGTTATCCAACTAGTTTCGTAGAATTAACTACTTCTTCAGGGAAGTAGTTAATTCTACGAAACTAGTTGGATGTAACATTCTATTGCCTTATATCTGCTTACATTGGCCTTTGTCTATGTATTGGCCTGTCCTGTTTTTATTTCATCCTGTGTGCTGTTTTGGACACTTGTGAGAGACTTTGAAAGACTGTTCAAACTTCCCTATTGAATCCACCACTGATGCATCGTGGCACGCTGAGGGCATCCCAGCAAGCTGCGTTTTAACCTCTGTGCAGAGGATACACCTGCCGAGGTACAGGAGCAGCTTCATATCGGCCAGGAAGCAGGAGCGATTTCACCGAGCCCCAGTACCAGCTGCTGAACCTGGCTGCATGAAGGGAAATCCCCTTGGGAGTGAAAAGACTGACGTCCTGCCCCAGAATCAACTGAGCTGCAGAAGCAGAGGGAAGCAAGCACCTGAATCTACAGCTAACAGCTGCCGAGTTGTAAACAGTGTGATACACACTACATGCCTTTTACCAACTTTTTTCATGTACGCAGATATATTACCCCCTTTTTAATTCTATAATATATTGTTGAATTTGTTTCACTATTTGGCGTTGTGCGCTGTTTTCTGTTGTTTCCAACCTCACCTCAATGCAGCTCACATCACCCCCGGGACCGCGGGGAATCGCTGCCATTTTTTTTTTTTTTTAAGTTTTTTTTTTTTTAAAGTTTTTTTTTTTTTAAGATTTTTTTTTTTTTAATCTCATCGGGGCCGCACAGAGAGGCCGGGTGGGCCGCATGCGGCCCGCGGGCCATATGTTGTGCAGCCCTGGAATAGATAAACAGGAACACACTTTATTGTACACTGCAGATCTTACAGTATTCACAGCAGCAGGCAATTCTTGAGGCTTCACCTTCAGGATGTACCCTGGATCTTCACTCCAAGCCAAGGGGCCCCGAAGTAGTCCTTGCTCTTCCCTTACTCCCTGGTGAAGTAAGATGTATAGTCTCCCACTCCACTCCCCATGGGGAGGGAGTACAACTGACAGAGCCCTGCACAGTTGTTGTGGTAGACCAGCCTCTCTCAAGGGTAGAAGCAACACTGCTAAATTTGGGCAGTGCAGCTTCTTAAGTACAGGAAAAGCAGGAACCAGGTCTGAGTCCCTGATTGGACACATAGGCCTAGTTGTACCGCCTCCCTGTGACTCACTGAAGCTGCTGGAGGTGCGTAAAACCCAGGATTAGACCTGGCGGCTTGATCTTACCAGGGCTTACAACCGGGAGAAGGGCATACTGGTTGCCAGAAACTAGCCATTGCTACATATAATTAATTAGAGATAGGCAAAACATGGGATATGAAATCTGAATGTTCCAGAACCTCACATTCCAAAACCCAAACCCTTAAGATTTTTAGAACGAGAACCTCAGGTCCAATACCCATCTCTAGTGCCTCTCGCCATTTATTTTTCAATTGTTTTTTAGTTTTAAGTTACATTATTTTAGTTTTATTATTTTATGCTTATTTTAGGAACTGTTCAGACTTAATTACACTATTTTAGCATTTGCTGAAAATGTTGATTATTTTTCTCCATTACAGTATTTGTTAGAAACACAAAAACTAAAAACAATCAAATTGAGTTTTAGTGAAATTGGAACCCAGTCAAAAACACGAAAAGATTTTAGAAAGAAAACCACGTCCCAAACACAGGTATTTTTTTAAACTCAAACCACGGTGAAGGTGCCATCCCTTACATCTCTTACATATGGTGTGAATCACACTAACACAATGCTATGTTTTTAGTGCAGACAGACTTAATGATACGTAGACCACAATTATTGCACAAATGTATTGTCATGTGTCATGTCAGATGGATCATTTCAATAATCCTAATGACAAATCATTATCCAGGATACAAAATAAACAAACACAGATCAGCACCGTCCCGTGTGAATGTTTGTGCAGAAGGCTTATCACATGCTCTTAAAATTGATGTAATACTGCGATGCCAACCGCCCTTCTTCTATTCTACCTTCTCAAGCTGGTAACTTAAGGCTTCTACAAGTGCTACTTACTGTAGAAGTAACAGGATCGTTATACCAATGGATTCCAGTCTCCACAAGCATTACCATGATGAAGAGTTTGATCCAAGAGGGTTATTAGATACATATTGCTATAATGGAACGAATGATATGTTTGAGGATTTGGTTGTATTTCCTATTACACAGCTGTTTAAAACATTCTCTTCAGGTATGTTCATTTATAGTTGATATTGACGTTACTGTAAAATATTATCAATTTTGGGGGGAACTGAAGCATGTGAATAAGCTCTTATATTTTGTTCAATTCTTTTCTTATGGGAAAAACAAAGATGTCTCTACCTATTTTCTAACTTTTGGGTGCAGGTCGTGTGAGAGGGGAAACCCTGCTTGATGTTACAATGGGACCAGCAGCTTTTCATCTCTTAACCGCCTGTGATTTCTTCAAAGAGATCAATGTGATAGAATTTATCGATGCAAATATCAGGGAATTTGAAATGTGGAGGAACAAGGAGCCGGGAGCTGCTGACTGGTCTCATGCTGCAAAAATAGTTTGTGAACTGGAAGGAAAGAGGTAAAGTATATTTCAGAAAAAATATATAATCTTCAAGCTGAGAAGAATGAAACCTTCATTATAGGGAGCAGGAAACCCCAACTAAAGAACCTCAATGCTCAATATTGTGCATGCATTTTTAAAATATCTATTAAAATGATAAAAAGGCAAAGTCAATGCTTCAAACTACCCTTGTTTTTTTAATGAAATGTAATTGTAAAACCACCGGCTAAAACATAGTTAATTAACAGAGTTGCAGGAATGGTAATGAATAGTTTCCAAGCAATGCCTACTATTTAGTATGCAATAGTGGGGTAAGTAGTCTCGTGTTAGGTATATAATAATCCCTTTGTAGCCCTTAGGTGACAGCTAACCATGGGTTACCAATGACCAGTTGGTCACTTGGGGTACTAGGGGATTACCTTATTAAAAAGTTGCTAAACGTTTATTAATTGAACTTTTATTCTAGGTACTGACTATTAGAGATTGGCGAACCTGTCAATATCTGATCCACAGATTTAAAAAAAAAATCTCCAAAATAGGATCTACACGTGGAAATCCGAAGGTGGATTGCGCACTAAAGTATGCTGTGACAGTGGTGCTACCCAGCAGCTGGTTTAGCTCACAATGCTAAATGGTGTCCTATACAGGCATACCCCGCATTAACGTACGCAATGGGACCGGAGCATATATGTAAAGCGAAAATGTACTTAAAGTGAAGCACTCCCTTTTCCCCACTTATCGATGCATGTACTGTACGGCAATCATCATATACGTGCATAACTGATGTAAATAAGGCATGTGTGACAGGCTCTATAGTCTCCCCGCTTGCGCACAGCTTCGGTACAGGTAGGGAGCCGGTATTGCTGTTCAGGACGTGCTGACCGGCACATGCGTGAGCTGCCATTTGCCTATTGGGCGTTATGTACTTACTCGCGAGTGTACTTAAAGTGAGTGTCCTTAAACCGGGGTATGCCTGTATAGCAGAGGTTATGGGTTCTGAGTCTGTTAGACACCCACTGTAGAAATCTGTTATGCGCTCCAGGTATAGATGAAATGAAACTGGATACTGTATATGTAATCAGTATGAATCAGATGGGGGGAGAGTAATTGGGGAGCATAATCAAATAGGCGACATCCAAGGGGAGGAGGTGCGGTAAAGAAAGGGGGTAGTGTAAGTCATGTATATCCTCAGTTGAACCCTCTAATATCCTCCTCCCTCACAAAGAAACAGTGCAATGGTGCAGACAGCATGAAAGTGCTCACAGGTTCAGGCAGTGGGTAAATCACCTCTCACTGCTAGATGTATATCAAACACAGAGCTCCCATGGTTGGTCAGGCAAAGGGATAAACCAACCTCACAATGCTCTGTATATGTCCCCTTCAGAGCCCCACGGTGGGTCTGGCAATGAGGAAAACACCTCTCAAAGCTTCCTGTGTTCTCCACTGTGTGCGCAAGCTTCAAACTCCTGCAATCAGTAGCACTGCATGTCCGCAGTGTAAGCTCCTCCCTCTCCCCCCAGATGGGTGCCTCCAGAGACCAAATGCAGGCACAGAAAGAGACAGGCTCCAGGGCACTCACAAATTGATCCTGATCGCTTGCTTGATCAAACTAAATGAGTCTCCTTTGAGAAAGACCAGTTATTGGTTGAAACGTGTGGGAGGTTTTATAGTCACTTTTTTATGCTGCAATAAATACTTTTCACTTTTTCTACTTTGGGACCATGATTTTTCATTTTGTTTGATCAAGCAAGTGATCAGGATCAGTTTGTGAGTGACCTGTCTCATTCTGTGTCTGATTCTGTTAGAGCCTGATATCTGTTCCCCCTTTCTCATAAATGGCTATAGGTTTGTCAATATAGTTCTTGTGGAAATTCAAGAGTAGGAGAGTGGGAGACATTTGAATATACTTTGTATTTTCTCCTATTTAAAGTATTCGCCTTTTTGAGTACAGGTGTCCATCTCGATGTTATTTGGAGGGAGATTTAGGGGATATATATATATAGTGCTTGGGACCCTATTAAAATTATTATCTTACATTTACATGGTGTCAATTATGTATTCAGTGCTTTAGAGTGCTATATAAGAGAGGAAAATAATACAAATAAGGAAAGGAGAATAATACATGAAGAATTGAGAAAATACAGTAACTAACAAGGATAATTGAATTCCATTTAATAAATACTCATTAATTAGTGATTATGTAAAGACTGACAACTTTCAATGTTTCAACTCTTAATAAGAATACCTTATCACTCTACTTTCTGCCATAGGGACATAACTCAGGTTTCTGTGGGGAAGGTGTAAAAGATGTCAGGAATTGGTAAAAGCTGAGATTTTTTTTAATCCATTCTATACTGCACGGACACAGATAGGGACATATTTACTGACCAGTCTTCTGCTCATTTTGTATTTTTAATTGTCTTACTCATTAGAGATGGGTGAATCCGCCAAAATCCTTTTCACATATTTTCTCGCATTTCCCCCCCCCCTCAAAATCCGTTTTACGGTGTCAAATAAGCAAAAAGATTATGTCGCTTTTAATACGCGCGGCTTCATCAAAAACCGCCATTGGATACAACCTGTGGACGGATTGGTAGAACCAAATCCACGGATTCAGCGATCTGCTGGCGGATTCTTACGAATCGGATTCTACAAATGCATCCCACGGGTTGCGGAATCTGCTAAGTGTACTGATAATTCTGTAATAATAAAAAATCCACAAAATGAGAATTGACCTTTTTGAGATTGATCCGCTGAAATCCGTGGACCAAAGGAGTCGGTGGATCCGATGCGGATCCAAATCCGCCCATCTCTATTAGTCATTTGAGTGACACATCTAGATTATATTCTGCATGTACCACTGTTTGCTCCAAAACTGCCACGTGATCCTTTTTTTTTTGTAATTTCAGTGAGGAGTGGCAAGGAAAGGAAGACAAAGCAAGAAGAGCAGTGAAACGCGTTGTCAAATGTGATTTCACCAAAGATAACCCTTTAGAGCCTGTTGTCCTGCCACAGATGGACTGTCTGCTCTCCATTTTTGTCTTGCAAGTTGTTAGCAAGGACCTCCAGGCTTTTTGTAACAACCTGAAAAAACTTGCAGCAATGCTAAAAACTGGGGGACATCTGTTAATGGTAGCGTCATATAATGGTTCGTGCTATAGGATTGGTGAACACAAGTTCTTCTCTTTGTCATTTGAGGAGGAGTTTATAAGAGAGGCTGTTTGTGATGCAGGATTCATCATTGAGAATTTGGAAACATTACCTACTAAAAAGACCAGCAATTTCGCAACTTATGACCATGTTATATTTATGATAGCACGCAAGGAGAGGGAGGTTTAGTGAAAAAAGGTATACAACAATTTATCTGACACTTTACCTACTGAATTTCAAAAATACAGCAAACATCTCAATGACTACTTATAAAATAAAAGGAATGACCATATTACTAGGAATTGTTCAATTTTAAGTGTTACTGCAGTGACATGACAGGGAAGTATATGAATGCATATATTTATTTGTGTACATACACTATATGTACATGTATGACACAACATTTATTATGTATTCTTTACATTATCTTTACTAATATCTTAGAATAAGGTTATACTATAAAAATGTAACCCAAGTTAGCGCTGAACTTAGAAAGATTCAGCAGGAAGACACAGACCTACAGTAAATACATAGTATAACAACTTTTGATTTGCAGCCTATTGGGATTGGGGGGTGGGGGGGCGGGGAATTGGGCAGAAATACATATAATACGTTAAGGAGAAGAAAACACATTGAAGAAAATAAAATAATTTCTGGACCCATCAGCCCATCTGTGTCTCTACTACAACTTATATAAAGAACCAGTGGGGAAAATGGAGGCCAACTCCAGTCCTTAAGGGCCACCAACAGGTCAGGTTTTCAGGTTATCCCTGCTTCAGCACAGGTGGTACTGTCATAATGACTGAGCCACTGATTGAGCCACCTGTGCTGAAGCAGGAATATCCTGAAAACCTGACCTGTTGGTGGCCCTTGAGGACTGGAGTTGGCCTCCCCTGAACTAATATCATCTAGGAAATGTAAACGTTTAAGTGTAGCTGCAGTGACATGACGGGGAAGTGTCTGTATGCATATAATGTATTTATTTGTGTACATACACTATATGTACATCTACAGTATGACAAGATCTTTATTATTTATGCTTTACTGTACATTATCTTTACTAATATGTTTGAATTAGAATAATGTTATACTATAAAAATGTAACCCAAGTTAGCGACGAACTTAGAAAGATTCAGCTGGAAGACACAGAAAATGCTTTACAGAAGACCAAGTAATCTTATTAAGATAAGGGTAATAAGGTGCACAAGATCCTAGCCAATAAACGTAGAGGGTTAAGGTCTAAAACACAGATTTCAGCCACTAAACCAAAGAATGGGCAAATTACGCATAACGATAAATATCATCAATCTTGAAATGATGTATAACCCCACACTGACTCACAAATTCTCCTCTAAGGCAGGGGTGTTCAAACTTTCTGTGCTGCCTCCACCCCCCCCCCCCTGCCTGCCAGCCCCTGTGCTCGCACCCCCCCTTACCTAATATCCAGCGTCAAAAGACACGCAAGATCATTTGACGCACATTGCTATGGCGACGCACACGTCACATGACACTGCGACGTCATTTGACGCCGCGTTGCTGAAGATAAGGTAGGAGAGGTCCATGCCCCCCCAGAATAATCTTGCAGCCCCCACTTTGCACACCCCTGCTCTAAGGTACCGTATATACTGTAATCTGGTCTCCCCAGACCAAAACTCCAAACTCTGAAGAAATATAATCTACAAAAATTGTAAAAAGATGATTTTAAGACCCCAAATACTAAAAAACAAAACTGGAATTACTATCCTCGAAGACCCCAGAACCTAATGGCTGATCAAATACTTACTACAAAAGTGACATTAATATCCTATCCCCAATCTTAATACTGTAGATGTTTTTAATATATTTTTTGAGGGAGAGCAGATCCTGGAAAAGATGACAGGAGCGAGCACTGTGATACTCCATAAAGAAGGTAAAGACCCAATGAGCTGTGACCGCTACAGACTTATTTCCCTGCGAAACAGAGATCTTAAGGTGTATAGTAAGATTCATGACAATAGATTAAAACCAATCCTTCCAGATCTAATCCACAATGAGCAATAGGGTTTATTATTGAGTGCCAGGCATAGTATAAAACTAGGAAAATTATAACTCTAGACACAAAGCCATTATACTATGCATAGACACAGAAAAGGCATTCAATATGATCAAATTGAGATTCCTAAATAAGGTACTGGAAGCATTTGACTTCAAGAGTCGTACCTTAGCGGGGAACAAGCTCTTTCCAAAAATCCTACTGCAATCCTGAAACTCCTCAGGGGTCATTTTTATCAAATAAAAAATCACTAATGGGACAAGGCAGGGCTGTCCTCTTTCGCCCCTGTTGTTTATAATAGAGCCACTTGCAGCCACAATCAGAGAAAATCCCAATATTCAAGGTATAAATGTAACCATTCCAAGTCACAAAATCCATCTACTAAAATTGAATTTCTATTACAAATGGAGGGAGACACATTTAAAATACTTGGGCATAAAACTATCAATTCCTATTTAGATATCTATTCAGATCTATTCACCCAAATCAAGGAGGATTTACAAATATGGAATAAATGTCACATATTATGAATGCGTAGCATAACCTCAGTAATAATGAATATTCTCCCTTCAAAACCGTACCAACTTCAATTCCACTTAAATATATCAATGTTATCCGGAATAAAATAGTGCAATTTATTTATTATGATAAAAACCCAGAGTTGCTAAGCCAGTCCTGCTAGCACCAAGGACAATAGGGGTAGTAATGGTGCCTAACATTGGGCGATATTATCTAGCTGCACTCCTGAGCAGTGTTGTAACTACATTTCTTGTGCCCCACTGCAAAAAAATTTAAAGGCCCCCCTAAACAAAAAAACTAAATACATTTTGTTTCCACATGTGAGCGGCCTGTCGAGCACCCCTCCTCTCCCACACCTTACCTAACCCCCTCTCAGTTCCCTTCTTTTCCTCACACTTCCCCCTCTCATTCTCTCCCCCCTTTCCTACTCTTCTTCCCTCTCTCACTCACTCTCCCGCCCCCCTCTCCCTCAAACAGCCCCATTTTTCGTTCAATCCCCCCACAGACAATTCCCACCTGCTTACAGGCACACACACGCGCACACGCACACGCACACACACACGCACACACACACACACACACACACACACACAACCTGGGGGGGAGGGATAAGGCTGCAAAGAGGAATTACCTGATTTCAGGGAAGGCCCTGACCCCACAGCAAGCAGATGCAGAGAGCAGCAGTGGTACTTAAAACCAACTTCAAGTGCTGGCCGGCAGGGCCCCCTGCGCTCTCGGGCTCCCTCGCATTGTGGAGGTTAGCAGCACTGTGGTTACGCCACTGCACATGAGACAGATTACAGACTGGCATTCGGGAATTAGGCTTTATGGTTGTGATAAAAGCATAAATAAAAAACACAGTCTGAGGATTATATTGTTACAGAAATAACACGTGAATTTATTAAAATAGCAAACAGGTGCACACAGGAGGAAAGCTTCAAAATAAAAGCTTCCCTGCAGATAATACGGTATGAGATACATTTATACCCTAAAAACTAAAGCTCACACCCCTTTATGGGGGGGGGCTTGCGCGTCACTAAATATTACATCATTTTTGTAATGCATGATAATACTAAAAACTGATGTCAGTTTGTAATACATAACAAATTATGTAAGTGTGCATCAACTAAAAATCATTATGGGGTTAAATGTGATGTTTTCTATTTTCTCACCTGACATGTAAATGTGTGAAAAAGTTAAACTGTAAGAATCTGAGCGTATCTCAGGCCGCTCTGGCCTGTTTACACTTTTATTTGCGGCTGATTGGAGTAGAAAAGATCAACAAACATCAGCAAGGAGCGAAAAATATTCCATTCTCTGGTTCACACGTTTGCTCACACAGACATTTCTTCACATAGAAAAAATGACACACAAGACTTACAAACCCAAGACAAAATGGCGGACAAACGAAATCAAACAAAATGGCTGCTTAGATCCTAGTGCTGTTTACGTCATACCCCCATTAATGTCCTTTTTCCTCAACTTTGTCTGTTGGGTAGACATAGAGTCTGCATTACTTAACCAATTGCATTAGGGGCTCATCTCTGATTAGAAAAGGATAAAAAAAAAAAAAGATTTTGCTACAATTTCATGTGGAGGTGATAAAGTTTACATTGAAGATATGGATCATGGTTAAAGCAAAATGTAAGATGATCTCATCCCAATCAGACTTATTCCTTATTTGACAAACCAAAGTATCCCTTGCGGTACAGCACAATTAAGTACAATGATTGGAAAAACAGGAATATTCTGGATAGTGGGAACGTGCTATCTAATTGAAAATTATAAAAATGTGAGGCATTAATCTAGAAATATTCCCTATCAAACTCTGAAGTATTAGGTATCTTCAAATGAGACATTTCATCATCTACCGTTGTTGGTGGAGTAATAAAGATGTTATATGAGGAGCTAGTCCCCCTTGGAGACCATCCAAGCCACAACTATATGAAGAGGTGAGAAACTGATCTCCAAACCGATATTTCAAATGAGTATAGCTGGGACAATGCATTAAACAAAATGATATTCACGTGTTACCTTATGCCCAAAAGATTGAGCCAGATATTTCCACATCCCATGGGTCAGTGCTGGAGGAACTGTGGCTAGATATTGGACAAGGCCCATACGTCAGTGCTCCATCCAGGAGTACAGAGATAATTAATCTCCCATATCCTAACGGCAGCCAGATGCTCTATTTTAGCGGCAAGGAAAAATCCTTTGATACGTTTCCAAAGGGGGGTCACCCAGAGAATCAATGAAGTGCGACTAATGGTGAAACTCATACGGTTAAGAATTTCCATAAGGTTTGGGATCACTGGGTTAATACTGTAGATGGAAAAGTACCAAGAGGTTTCAGCCTCATACAGTAATTCTGCATGGGACGCACTGGTTGAGAAATGGGGGACACAGGATTTGGCCGGATTGTTAAAAACCTTGCATTGGTCATTGACCATGCTATCCTGATGTTACAGTATTAACGATTTACAAATGGATATCGGTTATGTGGGGGTTAACCCTCCTCCCACCTCCCTTCTGCTCTTTGGTTTCCCTTTCACTTCATTCTTGAAAACATAATGAAAAAATAAGTAATAATAAAAAAAAAAGTTTATATTATTGTAGAACTGTTTCTCCCCTACTTAAGTCTAACGACTGAGGTTGAGCACGCTCATCCCTGCCATGGGAGAGACTCACAGCTCTTTCTTCCTCTCTTCACTGAAGCAGGAATCAGACAAACTAACTTTTGCTACGCCCACTTGGAAAACTCAAGGAGGGGCGGGCTCATGGACTGTGCCTATCCCTGATAGGCTTACACAGGCCATGAGTCACCACTTTAATTCCATTACTCACAAGAGGGGCATAAGGGGGGTGAAGAGCCCATAGATTTAACCTGTTACTGCCTGTAGTTAACAGGACTTACATAACAGGGATAACAAGGGGAAAGAAAGATATAATGGGACATACCCTGTTACACTAATATGTGTAATATATAATTTTACTTTATAATAAGGTGTTATAATAAGGTGTTAACTAGTAATTATATTACTTTCATTATAGAAGTTATACTAACATTGGCTAAAGTACTATAGGCAAACGTTTGCAAAGGGAACAGTATAGGAACTGCTAGAGGTATATTATACAAGCTTGGAGAATGGCAAACATAGGATGTTCCTTATAATAAGCCCATCAGACATGGTATAAGGGCTGCACACAGTACTAAAAACATCTCTTGTACTTAGCAAAACCACCTAGAAAGTTTCACCATTCTACAAACTACTTTAAACTACTTTTTTAAAATAAAATCATAAGAACCCTTTCTCCTCCTTAGCGCCAGCCTGTTAGTAAGGACTGGTTCTGTAAAAATAGACCACACCCTGTATAACGTTTAGGAACTGTTATGAAACATTAATTGTAATTTTCAGTATTTATGGTACTGTAGGAGAGATTATAGGAGAAAACCAAAATGGCAAAATGAAGAATAAGTAAAAACACAAATAAGCCACAAAGTCAACAGTTGTTATAAATTAATCGATGTGCTAATAATGTATTAATTACAAGTTTAAGAGCCAGGCCCATAGCTTACAATTTCACCCAGGAAGAAATGTATTCAATCTAGCACCAAGAAAAGATTAGACCAAGCACACATCCCTCTTCCCCCTCTGAGGTTTACAAAGGAGCATAAATATGTCCTGCCCCCCAACATTGCATGCATGGATTAACTAAAGAACCATCAGATTCAGCCCAAATTAATAAGCAATATATTGAATCAACTCTGAAATATAATGAGAAACTCTAGTCGCACAGTAACTGCAATGTTAGGACTGTAAATACTCTGAGGGTTTATAGCATGTGATTCCTCTACCGTCATCATAGCATCTATTTACCTGATGATGAATTACCTAACATGGATGAGCTATCTCATGATATTCACATAATAAAAGTTAACTATTGTGATCAAAATGTATCCAAGATTGTTAGCATGACTTTTCAATGATCTTTGATCATAATATTATCTCACTGTACAATACATGTTGTAGATACTGTAGGGGCACAAGGGATATTTAAGACAACTGCTAAAAAATGTGTCTTCATGCAAGTTTTCCATTGTTGGTTTCTGTGTTTACAAAACACACGTTTTGCAAATAATAAACAGACAGATTGATTAAATCTTTTCATTCTGCACATAAGGTATATACAGAAATGTTTCCCATAGATACTTTACGTACTATTACAACAATGTTAACACTTAGAAAGTCATTCATGGACGGAGGTCTGGGTGTTTGGATAAAACCACAACATGAATAAAATAACAATCAACAACTTCTTCCCCACTGCACTCAAACCTGGTGCCCTCATGTTGGGGAATTATGGGAAACCGACATTCTATACAGTTTGGTTAATTTGTAGGCCAGTGCAAAGTTTAAATAACTGTAAACATGTATGTGTAAACATGAAGATGAGACGTGTTCGTATTAGAAAGCTTTTAACAGACTAATACATCGACAGTATGCAGCACTCTTGTTAAAAAGGTTTCAAAGTATGCAGTGAATTTCCAGACTATTCTGGCTTTTCTGGCTTTCAACTAATACCTAGTGAATAGAAATGATTTTATGAAATAATGGAGGAATGTTGGTCATTAATTAATAAATAATATTGAATATTGAAAATGTGCTGTATTTGCAAGTACAGTATCTGTGAGTAACATATATATTTCTACTGTTGACAATACTCCAATTTTACATTCATATTTGCACTGATGCGGAAATATTTGTGCATTCAAATGCAAACAGCAGAAGTTTGTGCCATAGCCAGTACCACAGTGAAGGAATGAATTAACTCTACATATATGCTGCTGGATTGAGTGAATAAAGACTGATTGACAACAAAATCATGTTATTTGATAGTTGTACCGTATTTGATTTTTATTACAAATTAAACAAGTTGCTGATCCCATATTTAGGTACAAATACTCTAATTAATTGCATATAGATAACTGGGAGATTGCACTGCTACATGGTGTGGTGTGGTGCATACCTGCTAGCTCACAGTAGATCTGAGTCTCCTACGGTGTTGTGGAGGCGGTCAGAACAAGCTTCTGGGGTAGTGACTGATTTGTACTCACGGTGACAGCGCCTCCATCTCTTGCAGGCCCCAGGGATAAGGGAGACAATCCCTACAGGAGAACTTCTTTACGCTTCCCCTGATAGATTGCAGTCTCAGGCAAGGTATAGATGAACAGGAACACACTTTATTGTACACTGCAGATCTTACAGTATTCACAGCAGCAGGCAATTCTTGAGGCTTCACCTTCAGGATATACCCTGGATCTTCACTCCAAGCCAAGGGGCCCCAAAGTAGTCCTTGCTCTTCCTTTACTCCCTGGTGAAGTAAGATGTATAGTCTCCCACTCCACTCCCCGTGGGGAGGGAGTTCAAACTGACAGAGCCCTGCACAGTTGGGTTGATAGACCAGCCTCTCTCAAGGGTAGAAGCAACACTACTAAATTTGGGGAGTGCAGCTTCTTAAGTACAGGAAAAGCAGGAACCAGGTCTGAGTCCCTGATTGGACACATAGGCCTAGTTGTACCGCCTCCCCTGTGAATCACTGAAGCTGCTGGGGGTGCGTAAAACCCAGGATTAGACCTGGTGGCCTGATCTTACCAGGGCTTACTACCGGGAGAAGGGCATACTGGTAGCCAGAAACTAGCCATTGCTACATATAATTAATTAGAGATAGGCAAAACATGGTGTATGAAATCTGAATGTTCCAGAACCTCACATTCCAAAACCCAAACCCTTAAGATTTTTAGAATGAGAACCTCAGGTCCAATACCCATCTCTAGTGCCTCTCGCCATTTATTTTTCAATTGTTTTTTAGTTTTAAGTTACATTATTTTAGTTTTATTATTTTATGCTTATTTTAGGAACTGTTCAGACTTAATTACACTATTTTAGCATTTGCTGAAAATGTTGATTATTTTTCTCCATTACAGTATTTGTTAGAAACACAAAAACTAAAAACAATCAAATTGAGTTTTAGTGAAATTGGAACCCAGTCAAAAACACAAAAAGATTTTAGAAAGAAAACCACGTCCCAAACACAGGTATTGTTTTAAACTCAAACCACGGTGAAGGTGCCAACCCTTACATCTCTTACATATGGTGTGAATCACACTAACACAATGCTATGTTTTTAGTGCAGACAGACTTAATGATACGTAGACCACAATTATTGCACAAATGTATTGTCATGTGTCATGTCCGATGGATCATTTCAATAATCCTAATGACAAATCATTATCCAGGATACAAAATAAACAAACACAGATCAGCACCGTCCCGTGTGAATGTTTGTGCAGAAGGCTTATCACATGCTCTTAAAATTGATGTAATACTGCGATGCCAACCGCCCTTCTTCTATTCTACCTTCTCAAGCTTGTAACGTAAGGCTTCTACAAGTGCTACTTACTGTAGAAGTAACAGGATCGTTATACCAAGGAGACGCACAATGGATTCCAGTCTCCACAAGCATTACCATGATGAAGAGTTTGATCCAAGAGGGTTAATAGATACATATTGCTATAATGGAACGAATGATATGTTTGAGGATTTGGTTGTATTTCCTATTACACAGCTGTTTAAAACATTCTCTTCAGGTACGTTCATTTATAGTTGATATTGACGTTACTGTAAAATATTATCAATTTTGGGGGGAACTGAAGCATGTGAATAAGCTCTTATATTTTGTTCAATTCTTTTCTGATGGGAAAAACAAAGATGTCTTTACCTATTTTCTAACTTTTGGGTGCAGGTCGTGTGAGAGGGGAAACCCTGCTTGATGTTACAATAGGACCAGTAGCTTTTCATCTCTTAACTGCCTGTGATTTCTTCAAAGAGATCAATGTGATAGAATTTACCGATGC
>NC_134486.1:27130472-27225472 GCF_040206685.1 Ascaphus truei
CATCCCCAGGTAAATCCAAGACATCCGCTATTCAGCAGCGTGCATCCCCACGTAAAGCCAAGACATCCGCTATTCAGCAGCGTGCATCCGCAGGTAAATCCCAGACATCCGGTATTCAGCAGCGTGCATCCGCAGGTAAATCCAAGACATCCGCTATTCAGCAACCTGCATCCCCAGGTAAATCACAGACATCCGGTATTCAGCAGCCTGCATCCGCGGGTAAATCCAAGACATCCGCTATTCAGCAGCGTGCATCCGCAGGTAAATCCCAGACATCCGGTATTCAGCAGCCTGCATCCCCAGGTAAATCACAGACATCCGGTATTCAGCAGCCTGCATCCGCAGGTAAATCCAAGACATCCGCTATTCAGCAGCGTGCATCCGCAGGTAAATCCCAGACATCCGGTATTCAGCAGCGTGCATCCGCAGGTAAATCCAAGACATCTGCTATTCAGCAGCCTGCATCCCCAGGTAAATCCAAGACATCCGCTATTCAGCAGCGTGCATCCGCAGGTAAATCCAAGACATCTGCTATTCAGCAGCCTGCATCCCCAGGTAAATCCAAGACATCCGGTATTCAGCAGCGTGCATCCGCAGGTAAATCCAAGACATCCGGTATTCAGCAGCATGCATCCGCAGGTAAATCCAAGACATCCGCTATTCAGCAGCCTGCATCCACAGGTAAATCCAAGACATCCGGTATTCAGCAGCGTGCATCCACAGGTAAATCTTAGACATCCGGTATTCAGCAGCGTGCATCCGCAGGTAAATCCAAGACATCCGCTATTCAGCAGCGTGCATCCGCAGATAAATCCTAGACATCCGGTATTCAGCAGCGTGCATCCGCAGGTAAATCCAAGACATCCGGTATTCAGCAGCATGCATCCGCAGGTAAATAAAAGACATCCGCTATTCAGCAGCCTGCATCCACAGATAAATCCAAAACATCCGGTATTCAGCAGCGTGCATCCGCAGGTAAATCCAAGACATCCGCTATTCAGCAGCGTGCATCCGCAGGTAAATCCCAGACATCCGGTATTCAGCAGCCTGCATCCGCAGGTAAATCCAAGACATCCGGTATTCAGCAGCGTGCATCCGCAGGTAAATCCTAGACATCCGGTATTCAGCAGCGTGCATCCGCAGGTAAATCCAAGACATCCGGTATTCAGCAGCGTGCATCCGCAGGTAAATCCTAGACATCCGGTATTCAGCAGCGTGCATCCGCAGGTGAGCATAACGAACTAGAAGAAAAAAAACTGAGAGCACAGCAAAAAGTGGAGAACTGGAGGCCAATGAAAAAATAACAAAAATGTATTGTAACATAACCTAATGAAAAAGAGAAACCTCTAACGCGTTAGTGGTTTCTCTTTTTCATTAGGTTATGTTACAATAAATTTTTGTTATTTTTTCATTGGCCTCCAGTTTTCCACTTTTTGCTGTGCTCTCAGTTTTTTTTTTATACTTTGCGTACACAAGATAATGCATATTCCAGTAATCACCAAAGTGTCAATAATGCCACATTATTTTTGGAAGAACATCAAATATATAGAAATCACGTATTTTAATTGATGTCCAATTTAAAGGACAAACTCAGCATAGAAATTTGATCTGGTGTGGGACAACTGGAATGGTCCATTGATTTACTAACATCATCTGTGAACTGCATAAGCAATTTATTTCAGTCTTCGATTTCTTTACGAATGTCAGCAAGCACAGTTTCTCCAACAAATAACACTCATAAATCACCAACTACAAGATTCACAACATACCAGAATGAAACAAGCAGAAAGTCAGACACCTGTATGGCAGAAATAATGAGACAGTCACAGCAGTAAAGTACCATTTGTTTGACTCCTTCATACTCCATCAACTCCAAATAGTGTTGTAGACTCTTCTTATATTCAGAGTCGAAGACCTCAATGTAGGATCATCACCACAACATTACGTGCAAGCATTAAAATACCTATCTTTTAAAGTCTAATTTGAACAGCGTTGAAAAGGTAACCTCTTTAGAAAGTAATTTATCAGACCAACGTTTACTGTGTATACAGATTACAATGCTTCCTCTGCTTTAAACCAAGACAAATACAAACGTACTCACATGGTGGCAGCTATCTTTCCACATACCACCAAGAGTCCCCCAAAATATACATCCTCAAGAAGAAGCAAATAAATAAAGGATTCCTGGAGAGGGCCTGTGCATTGTCCCAAACAATTTATGTGAATAAGAAAAGTAGTTACTTCCTGAAAAATACTGTATGTACGTAGTCTCAAAGATTTGACTACACGTTTTATAAAGTCCCAAAATGTCTAAATCTGATAATGCTGTAATCACAAAACGGCAAACAGGAGAATTACACAAATCTGGTACCATGGGCTCACAATCTATTTTGGCTGGAAATTCTGTGGACAGTTGCTAAGTGAAAGATAAAATGAAGAATAATATTCATAAACATCATGGAGGTTTCCACACCAAGTCTTGCATCTCAACTAGTAATCAAGGGAAACCCCTCCCCCGCCCCCGCCCCCCAGCTCCCCCTTAAAAAAATAAGATATTCTAGCCCTTCCGTTTAAGGAAAACAGAAGCCCTAGCTATGAAAGTTATTGAAAATCAGATGTAGAAAACAAGTTCTGTATGTTTATTCACATAACAAAAAGCACCCGGATTCATTTGGCTATATATATATATATATATATATATATATATATATATATATATATTACAAAGCATATTTTGATAGTTATATAATTATTTCACTTACACAATCATTACGCAAGTTATTGCAATACAACTTAGTTTGTTTTTACATGTCAATATGGACCAGGTATCTAATTCAGGCAAAATTATTTATATCATCATGTTTTTACAGGTACAGTTCTACAGAAAAGGTAAAAACACATGCACATGTAATTGGCTGTTTAGTACATGTGGAGAATATAGATGAACCAAAAAAGAAAGCACTGAGAAAGAGCAGAAAGAAGATTCCAGTAGATAAATCTCCTGTAGAGAAAAAAAAGGAAGACATTAATCATACAGTATGTGAGTAATTTTTTGTAGAATTTAGAAACATTAATGAAATGACAGTCCTACAGTATATTTAAAAAAATGTTGTTGAACCAACTCATTTTTCACCTTGAATACCACCTATTCAATAATATAAATATGGGTGTTAATACATCCTTTAAAAAAAAAGTAATACTGTAGAATACTAAAAGTCATCAAGCAATATCCTAAATGTGTGGTTTTTAAAAAAAAAATCAGTACTATGAGAAAATACTTGTAGCATTTAAAAATTTTTTTTCTATAACAACCATTTACAAAGTCATATTCCCTTCCTCTTCTGAAATTGGCTCTGTCACACTCCTTTTTGAGCCATGCCCTCTCCAGCAGTGCACCAGTTGTACAGTATGTAGTGACTGCCTGGTCACATGATCTTCCCCACAGAACCATGTATATTTGGTCCTCTCTGCTGCACTGACAGCCATTTAGTGAACCCCCTTTGTCAATCGTTCACAGGAGAACGGATCGTTCAGCAACTTAGTCAATTACTTATCATTGTGCGGATTGTACAGAGGTACATATTAAAGGAGAAAAAATTAAAAATAAATAAATAAAACAGCAACAGTTCTTTCTAGCTACAGGCTGTGACAGGCCACCCGGTGGGCATTGGACCCCACCTCATGCTACTCTCTGAGTGATAGAAGTGGTGGTGACTCATGGTATTTGTACAGCCTATCAGGGTACAGACCTTGAGCCCTCCCCTTTGGGTTGTTCAGAGAGGAAGTGACAAATTGTAGTGAGTCTGCTTCCATCCTTCCTAATGAGTGGAAGTGTGTGCTATCTCCTCCCTGCTGGGAGTGAAAGGCTCGTCAGCCCCTTATGGGCTGGCTGGTCATGGATGATCTAGGGCTCCACAATGCGAGAGCAAGCACCATCCAGAGGCCTGGAATCCTCTGAGACCCCTGCATCTGCTGTATGAAAAACGACTGCAGTGACTGCTAATAAAGCCCCCTTGCTTTTATTATAATTCTGACTGAGTGTCAGTCCCTTGGCAGAAGGGAATAAATTATGCTTTGGTGGGGACTGATCTCTGGACATCCTGGAACCCACTACAGCTGAAGGTGCTAACCATCCTGAATGAAAGAACATCAGATCATCAAAAGCCCGACCTGGTCTCCATCCCATCGCAGACAGCTCAGCTCTCCTGGACCATCACAGGTACTCCACACCACAACACAACACCTTGTAACTAAAGCAGTATCTCCCAGAGGGTGGGTGTACATGTGTTACATGTGCAAAAAAGGAACAAGCAACGATAGTTTGTGCCCTTTTTTTTAGCACTTCGTTGTTCGACCTCTGATTCAGCTTCCCATGCTGCATTTGTTTACTTTAATAAAAATATAAATGACTAAATAGAATCTTGGACTCTTTCCTGTGATCCTCCATTGCCTGTGAGTAGATACCCTCTCTCCCCTGGAAAGGTTGGCACCTCTGCCAAAACTAGTAGCAGACAGCACCACTTGCAATAGATTATATACTTTTGGTGTATTTGCTTGCCCACACAGTCTGCCCGCATGCGCTCTGCGGGGGAACAATTGTGTCTTCTGTCCACTCTGGTCCCTTACTCGTATAACTTTAGATACACTACGCATTACTTTCTTATATACATCTACTGTACTTGGCATCTTACCCTTAATCTTTTACCCATCTGTTGACATAACCTTTCTTTTTACCGATATATATTTTGGTGTGTATTCAGGACTTTTATTTAACTGCTAGTTATACAGTCATGGCCCATACCATTAAATTGTTAAGCATAAGTAACTTGTTCCTTTTTTGTTATCTTAACTTCTATAGAGATCGAGACAAACTGTAATATGTGGTTACCACAAACTGGACTAGACCGCGGGGCTAAGGTGGGGATGTGAATAACCGCTGCCCTACAACCACGGGGCCAGGTCAGGATTGCAGAGTCAGGGTCGTGTAGCCGGGTCAAGGTCAGAGAGTTTGGGTTGGTCGTGGTACTTGCCGAAGTCCAGGGTTGGAGAGAGAAGGGTAGTCATAATCCGTAGCCATGGTCGACGAGAGGAGAGAACGGGAGTCCAGAAGCTAGCCGAGGTCCAGGGATACAGAAGAGAGAAGTCCAGGTACGAGAAGGGGTCACAACAAAGATCAGGCAAGGCACAGCAACAGGCAATACTCCGAATGCCGCAAGCACGATACATAAACAATAGTTTATGCACAGCAACAAGCAGAGGGCTGACTGGGTATAAAAAGAGACAAGAACCAAAGGAAGGCAGCAGGATCAGTGACGTCACACATAAGCTGAGAGGCGATAGGAGGAAGCTAAATGGGCATCAGTAGAGAGACAGCTGATTTCAGTCCTGACATTATCTGCTGCGTGGCGTGCACGCGCAGGGGGAGGGCGATGTGAGGCGACTGCGTCGCCAATGGGGTTGTTCACTGTGGTTTCACGGAAGCGAGATTGCGCAATCTGTCTATTACTGCAGCGTGTGCGCGCAGACGGGGGTCTGCGCATGTCCCTGGTGTTGTTGCGTGACGCGTCCTGGGGACAGGGTTTAGCCTCGATCCTGACACAAACACAGTGCAATTCCTGGTAATAACTTTGTCATAAACTTTTAACGTTAACATCACCGATATAATTACATGTATTTCCCCCGGCTATGCATTGCTAAACATTTCTAAACAGACCTTGTATTTTAAGTGGCATTCGTAGTGTCATAAACTTTAACGCTAACATATTGGACAAAGTAAAACGTATTTTTCCTCGTTTGTTTTTCTCTTATCATATCATGATGTGTCAGGCTGGCAGCCCTTCCATCGCTGCTAAATGCTGCATGGTGCTGCCACTCCTGACATGCGGCCTAGTGGTCTAGCAATAAGCACACATACACTTTCCTGATGCCCGCTGTTATTTGCATTTATTTCCTTCTCCACTGTGTCCCATTGTTGTCTCCTCTTGTAATGGTTGTTGCTGCTGTGGCCTGGTGCTTTTCATGGGGCCCTGGTTCCATCCGGTTCGTTGGGTCGGAAAGGTTTAGTCTCTTGAAAAAGTCACTGAAATCCTCCCCATATTTAAGGAGGCCAGCTTTCCCCTAATGGATCACAATTAGCTTGGTAGGAAATCCCCATGTATATCTTATGTTAGCTTTCTGCAGATAAGTGCTGGCCTCCTTCATCTCTCTATGGTGCTGCACTGTAAGTGCGGAGATCATTGTATAGATATAACGTCATCCCTTCATGCTCTATGATGTTAATATTTCCAGCTTTTTGCATGATCTTTGTCTGTGAAGTGATGCAATTTTACTACCATGTCTCTAGTGGGATCTGATGGTTATGACTTTGGTCTGAGGGCTCGGTGTGTGCCCTGTCCATCTCCCAAAAGCATTGTAACCCTTTTCAACAAATTTGTCTACGAGTATTTCTGATTGTTTCAGAAAGTCGGCCTCAACTGAACAATTCCTCCATCCTACTAAGCTGGCTAGAAGGAATGTTTTTCACCATCTCCCAAAGATCCATAAGTCTCTGGTCAACCCGCCGGGGAGACCAATTATATCGAGCATTGGATCTTTGGGAGATGGTCTTTCTAGGTACGTGGATCAATTTTTGCAACCCTTGGTCAGGAGGTTACCGTCATTCTTGCGAGATTCTATTGACTTGTTGACAGATATACAAGAAATCACATGGACTCATTCCTATCGGTGGGTCACATTAGATGTGACCTCCCTGTACACTATTATTAATCATACACTGGGTATTAAGGCTATAAGTTATTTTCTTAACCACTCAAATATCCACCTTGCACAGAGCACCTTCATCCTTGATTCTATCATCTTTTTATTACAGCACAATTATTTTTTATTTAATAACACTTATTATTTACAAACACAAGGCACGGCTATGGGGACTTCCTTTGCACCCTCATATGCCAATTTATTCATGGGCTTTTGGGAAACCACTTTTATTTTTGGTGATGCTAACCCATTTAGACAATATATTATTTATTATCGTCGCTATGTAGACGACTTATTAATTATTTGGTCTGGTAGCACCCCTATCTTTCACAAATTTCTTGTATATCTGAACGACAATGTCTTTAACCTCAAATTCACCTCAAATATACATGAAAGCGAGATTGACTATCTTGACCTACATTTATACATAGATTCTGATCTTAGAATTTAAACTAAGATGTTTAGGAAAGAAAACTCCAGAAACTCCCTGCTCATGGCCAACAGTGCACATCCCAGAACCCTGATCAGAGGGATTCCGAAAGGGCAATATCTGAGACTTCGGAGACTATGTTCAACAGATGAGTCATTTCTGAGTCAGGCACAAGAACTATCCGAAAGGTTCAGATGTAGGGGTTATAGGGATGAAGACATTAATGGTGCCCTAGATCATGCACTTAAAATGGACAGGTCGACACTATTAACACAAAAATCTAACAAACAAAAACAATCAAGATCCCTAGATGGATCACCATTGTTTATTACTACATACTCTAAACAGGCCAACCAGATTAGAGCCATTCTGAAAAAGCATTGGGACATATTGAAACTAGACAAAGATCTAGAGACATATATACAAGATCAGCCAAAGATGGTATTTAAAAGGGCAAAAACAATAGCCAACAAAGTGTCGCCTAGTTTGTTTGATCCCAAGAAAAAGAACAACAAACTAAAAACCAAAGGCTTTTTCAGATGTGGAGATTGTAGAATGTGCCGACATGCTTCCCCTATAAAAAATATAAGAAATGTGAACACAAAGAGAACTCATACTCTCAATTCCATGATGACATGTAATACAAAATTTGTGATATATCTCCTTAGATGTTCATGTGGTAGTTCATATGTAGGCAGGATAATACGCCCACTAAAAGAGAGGATTGTTGAACATGTTAGAGCTATCAGAAATATGGATGTGAGATACCCTGTTGCACGTCATTTTGCAAGGTGTCAATCAGGTTCCCTGACGAATTTCTCCTTTAGCGCGCTTGAACACATAAGGCCACATGTGCGGGGAGGAGATAGAGAATCCCTCCTCAATAAGAGAGAAATGTTCTGGATTTATGCCCTTGGGACATTGGCACCCAGGGGCATGAATCTAGATTGGGAACTTAAACATTTCTTAGATTGAGATCTTGAAGAGTGATGTACTGTGCATGATAAAGTGCTATACCGACCATTTCTATATGTATATATGAATCAAATACAGCTATGCTATTCATGCATTTGTGCGCTACAGGATATACTAGTATAAGGCTAAGGCCCCGCTCCCAGAGTCAGCGCACCCGCACTGCTGACAGGCCGTGCGCTGAGATACACAGACCGCGATATGCGGTCTGTAGGGAGCGGGAGCCGGAGCGGGAGGTGGGCGGGTGGTGGGCGGTTTGACAGGGAGGGGGGGGCGTGACTTGAGCGGAGGGACCCGCTACTCTCCCCCCCCCTCCCTCCACGGACTCGGGCTGGAGCTGGAGCTTCGGTAAGTATTAAACACACACACACGCAGGCACTCATACATACATACACACACACACACACACACACACACAGGCAGGCACTCACGCACTCATAAACACACACGCGCGCACACACAGGCAGGCACTCACGCACTCATACACACACACACACACACACACACAGACAGAGGCAGGCACTCACGCACTCGGGCACACACATACACACACAGACAGGCACGCACACACACAGACACACACACAGAGAAAGGCACTCACCTGCTTTCACTCCACACTCCTCCCCGCTCCCCGAAGCCTCTCCTCCTCCCGAAGCCTCCCCTCCCCATTGGCTCACAGCCACACACGTCACGCGTCAAAGCTAGAAAACACCATTCTCTGGTGTCTCCAGCGGCTGACGCGCGACAGCGTGTAGTCAGCTGTGCCGCCAGTGGGGACCGGGACCGGCTCGCGAGGATTCCCCTGCTGGTGGGGAACTCGCGACATTGCCGCCCGCGCCAACGAGCGCAGCGGGACCGAGGCCTAACTCATCAGAGAGATTCTTCTGAGAAAACGTTGGTTACAATACATTAGGTTAAGACTCTGTATATTAGTATATAAAAAATAATATGCCTAACCTCATGAACTTGCTTTTTTGTATATGTAAAAGATATTATCATATAGATACTCCGAACAAATCATATTGTTTCTCGCTTGATTAGAATAATAGCAGCACTGTATGTGGACCCTATTCATAGGAGCAGTCAAATGTTATCAGTAGAGGGCTTGATCCAAATGAATAATTGTATGATCTTGCTTCAGTAGGAATATGTAAGATATTTACATGAAATTTCAATATGACTAGGATGTATGTTTTAGACATTATTATCAGTCTATTTTCAATATACAAGACACACACATGAAATTTCATTATGATTAGAATATATGTTTATTTCCAATACTTATGTCTTCCATCTCATTTGCTTTGTTTTTAAACGTTGCGCTTTTGTAATTCTTGTAATTTTTACTTTGAATATTTGTTTACCATATGCTTTTAATGTCACTATATTTGTGTTTTGTTCTTTCCTGAGTGTCTCCATTGTGCTATATACTCCCCAGCTATGCCCAGACATCATATACTTTTGTATTATAAGTGGTAATAGGGTATATACTAACTTACAGGCTAAAGCAAACAAGCATCCGATATATACAGAGCGTGTGACGTCACTAATAGAGGCGGGAGCAAGAGTCCGTGGCTCCAATGCTAGTCTCATTGTTTAATTATTCACCCATGCCGTGCGCGATTGGCTGACATGGCATCCAATGGGATGGGGGCCTCCACAAATCACGCGATAGTAACGAAGCGTGTGACGTCACGGTTGGGGGCGGGAGCTATACTACATAATGGAGAACTCAGTAGACGCGCAGTTACTCTTTGATAAAGGGACAACTGTCCTGAAACGCGTCAGAGTGCTTGCTGTATACTTCAGATGACCACTCAATAAATCGATTTTTAACTGGAACTGGTGTGCAGCCCCGAATTTCGTCAAACAGCAGTGCTCCGCCATCGGACCCCACGGGACCACCTTCAACTTACCTGAGATGCAGGCATGACGCACGCACACTTCTGAGTCTGAGCAGCTGTTCCACTGAGGCTCCATCAAACACCATGGGTATGTACTTTGGTTTTCTGGGGATTTAGACAGTACCTTTATGGTATATATACTGTAGAGTTCTGTGTATTGTCTCCAGTTATACCTGTACACCTATTTGCATTATAATATATAGAGCCTCACACAGCTTAAAATACATGCTCATATGACCAGACACATGTTTAATTGAGACTTCAATCAAGTCATTTCCACACACAGCTGAGCCCTGAGGATTGGGATCATTTCCCATACACATGGCTAGAAGGAATGTTGTCAAGCCATTTTTTGTGGTTGATACTAGTTGCATGTTGGCAGCTATTAGCTGCCACTGGCTTGAAATGAGTGACTCTCTCGATACTAGACCTTTCATCAATAGAGAGCTCTAGATCTAAGTAAATTATAGATTTTGAACTGATTGTATGTGTAACTTTAAGGCCCATATCATTTTCCACAAAAGTATGTCAACATGTCGACTAGAATTTCCTCATCTGCATTCCAAATAATAATGATGCACAGTAATTAATGAAATGGCCAAAATACACCAGGCCCATCCTATGTCTGTTATTCCACACATGGATGTCCTCCCACAATCCTACAGTATATAGAGATTGCCACACCTGGGGCCAAACCTGGTCACCATTACCGTTCCACAGATCTGCAAAAAAAGACCTATCCTCAAATTAAAAAATTGGGCTGCCAAGACACCCTTAGAATGTTCAATACATGTGTACAGCAATGTGACATCTCAAGGTGTCTATCTATATGAGTCTTTCCCCTTTATCTTAGAGAGGGAGTCGATGACGTGCGGCATGGCCTCAGGTAGGATCTGAGTTTGACCACATAAGGTTGTAGAGAGTGGTCAACATAATGGGGCAGGCTGTACATCACCGACTCCATGCTGGAGACAATGGGTCTGCCTGGAGGATTAATACGCCATGTTTTTTGTTTTACCAATATAATTGAATGTGGTAATTGTGTGGAGGTATGTTCTCATCCACTTTTGTTGTTGTCTACTGACCTCAGACTATTTTAAGCCTGTTCCGGATGTATACAGTATATCCCTTGAGAAAGTCACTCATAGCGTGACAAAATGCGTAGGGTACGTTTTTTTGTGGCGTCACATTATTGATAAGTGGAATGGAGCAGAGCCACACGTCTTACCATTATCAGCCTTCGGTACTCTCTGAGATCCAGCTCTTGCTTTTTGGAACACCTGTGCAGCTTTGTGGGAGAAACTGAAGAAGCTCTGCTGATACTGTAGTTGTTAGAATTGCGTTGACTTTCAATGGGTGCAGAGCCTTTAGCTATACAGCTTCTACTCTTTGGGCCTCTCTGCCTTATATGGTCGTATGAGACACACCCTCAATGGAAATCTTTAAAACCAGCTCAAAACGTATCTGTTTACCTGGGCCATTGATTGACGCACCACCACCAATCTGCCATTTAACATTGAATTTTTATCCCGTTTTTTTTTTTTTGCTACATCCTATATCTGCATCCGGTCTTTTTTTTCATCTTTAATACTGTAGTTTTAAATGTTTTCTTTACTTAGTAATTGTAAATCACTTTGAGTCCCTTTGGGAGAAAAGCACTATATAAATAAAGTTATTACTATAATATTTTTTTTTTTTTTTGCATTTTACAGTTGGGTGAGAAAACAATAATTTGCTCATTATGTACTGAATCTCAATTTTGACATTAAAGTGAATGCAATGTTAGAGCTGCTGAATAGTGCTATGTACAGGAATTTTTACATGCACTTAAATTAAACTCTAATGGTTCCACTGTACTTAGAGGTAATGCAGTTGCCATATCCAACTTAATAATCATAGGTTTTAAGTTAAATCAAAAATATACTGCCGCAGTTAAAAATAAATTGCAGCAAACCTCCTTTAATGCACAGTTTATTTCAAACTCAAGCAGCAATTTAAAGGTTCAGAGTGCATACTTTGAAAAGTAATTTGAGCATAATCAAATAAATATACCAGTAGTAGACGAAAGCTACTGCATTTCTATGGAAAGGGAGTCACAGTATATGGATTGGAGGATTCCCGGCACTCTGAGTAAATGAGAGAACCACACTAGGTTTATGCCAAAAAGAGAAAAATATATATTGTATGCAAAATCAGGTGCTATACATACTGTTATGTTCTTGAACAATATAGAAACAGTGTATATGCACATGTAACACGTGTTCCCCCACCCTCTGGGAGATTTCACTGTTACCTGGTGTTGGTGTGCTGCTCACCTGCTAGGCTTACAGGATACTGAGTGTCCGCCGGTGGTAGTAGGGTTCTTATGGTTGGTGCAGCGCCTCCATGTCCAGCAGGCCCCAGCAAAATTGGGTGCAGTCCCTGCAGGAAAACCCCTTTTGCACTCCCCCTGATAAACTGCAGTCTCAGGCAGGAGTATAAAACAGGAACAGATCTTTATTCTCCAACAGCATACACCAGGTACACTTCTTCCAATGGTCCCTGGACTCAACCTTGGGAGCTTGAGGCCACAAAGGTCTATCCTTAGCTCCCTTATTCCCTGGTGGAATAAGCGATAGTATCCCACTCCCTTGCAGGAGGGGAAGGAAGTTGGCCAGAGCCCTGGCTCCACACTTCCAACTCTTAGCACAGATCTCTAAACTCTTAGAATTAGGATCAACAGCACCTTATGTACCCAGGGGGAAGGTCTTAGGTCTGAGCCACTGATAGGGCAGAACACAGACACTAGGCCCACCCCCTGTCACTCAAGGGAGCTTCTTACTGCAGGGGAAACCCCGCATTAACTCTAAAACTGCCTGCATTGGTACCAGGGCTTATGTGTTAGGTAGGCCAGATTAGTAGCCAAGAGGATACATGGCTACACACAAATGGATCAGAACTACAAGGAGAGGAAGAGGGAGAGGGTTAGGGGAGGGTACACATTCGTTGGTGTATTGTACACCCCTCTTTTATCCAACAGAGGAAGGAGTATTTGATGGGAGTAAATGGAAGTACTGCAGGCCCTTTGGACCTGTGGGAATGGGCCTGAAGAAGGTGCAATATGCCCTGAAACGTTGCCCCCCTTATCCTATCACATTTCTCGCTTGTTGTCTTATATTACTTTTTCCTTCCCCCCACCCATTTTTTCCCACTGTCCTAGTCTTATCCATTACCCTTCCCCAACCTCCTCCCTCTCCTTGTAGTTCTGATCCATGTGTGTATATACACTGCTTCTATATTGTTTAAGAATTTAACAGTATGTATAGCATCTAATTTTGCATATAATATATATTTATCAGTTTTTGGCATAAAGTGTAGTTCTCATTTATTCAGGGTGCTGGGACTCCTCCGATCCATTTATAACTCTGATAGGAGGGGTGGGGTCCCTCCATTATTCCCGTGCACCTATTCCACATCTCCCCTACTTGCATTTGTTTTGAGTGCTGCCTATACCCCATACCTTTTTGGGTGAGTCACCGTATGTTACAAGAGAAATGACAACAGATAGCAGAAAGAAAAAGAAAAACCTGCTCCACTTCATTCTTATGGTTGTACAATATATTATAAATACCACTTTAACACCAACCAAGGGAGTAAGCAAAGATTTATTTGGAAGACAATATGACATAAAACTAATGAGTTCTCATGATGGATTAAATGGTTTCTGGCAGTGCCTTTGCGTGCCATTCTTTGCACATCTGATTTGTACTGTTTTATTTATTTTCCCACCTATCTTAAATAACAATTTGTAACTATACGCAGATTGGTAATACACTGTTGCTTGAGGTAAATGGAAAAGATAATTTCCTGCCTTAGCCTGAGGATGTTCGCTGATGACTGAGCCCTGACATACTGTATCATGGTATTATAACAACCCTTAATGAGATTCGGAAAAAGTTGAAATTATACAGTATGCTAACACAGGCCCTCATAGACAGTGCCACCATGATTTTATGTGTAAGCAGAGCACTGTATCCTTCTACTCTCTTAATTCCCCCCCCCCCCTGAACATAGGTCATTTTAGTTAGATCACTTGCCAGTGATGTGCAACTCTGAGCTCATTTGGTTTACAAAGCTCTGAAGTGTCATTATTTGTGGTAATTATCAGATACATTTGTATTATGATATCGCTATATTACAGATGTGGCACGATTCAAGTTCTCCTTGTGCAGCACTTGGAGCCGGTTGACCGTGGCCCAAGTGCAGCCGCCATCGCGGCAAAGCGCTCTCACTGCCCAGCTCAGAGGGAATTTCCCAGAAGGATTATTGCAGCGGGGGTCCCTGCTTCTGGTCAGGACTCCAACAGCGTTAATCCTACTGGGCCGCCACCAGTCTAAGAGCTGCGCAGAGAGAAGTAGTCCTTCTCTCCATGTCTCCCGGCAGAGCTCTTTCAGCAGATCTCACTATTTCTATTATTATTTTTAGTACATAGGATTCAATCAGGGGGTCTCTGGTACTGACCCACATTCATTTCAGATCCAGGGACACCCTGCTTCCCAAATACAGGTGTTGGGTGCTGGTATCTCCTACAAATTTAAATCATCTGCGTCATGGCCCACAAGTCCGGGACAGGTACTGCTGCGACACACTTTATTCGAGCAAATACCCAGTATGTACCTGGCAGATACCTGGAATGCGCCGCTCCTCACCTCTGACAAGCCCTGTTGTGTTTGCCTTCCCAGCCTGGGTTCATGCCTGGCTGACGGGCGGCTGATCTGTTAAATGATAATGATTAGGATTTAATAGGCTGCAATGCTTCGCGTGTCTACCAGATGGCATAAATTCATGAATTGTAATGCAGTATATATATATATATACTGTGCAGTATTGCAGCCAGCGGGAATAAAATGCTTCAATCCCTGCCTGGAAAATAACTCAATGCACTCGGGCAGAAAACAGTCACAAACCTCAATACACCCGGGTATACCCGAATTCGTGGGACTAGCCGAGCTCGAATAAAGTGTATCGCCAGTGTAGCAGAGAGTCCCCGGACCTGAAATGAATGCGGTTCTGCTCCGGAGACCCCCTGCTACAATACTGTATACTAAAAATAAACTAAAAGCAAAGCTTCATTACCTTAGGGGCTAACCCCTAAACTTATGAAGGTGTTACACCTTCCCACCACCCGAGGGGGAACTAACCACTCTTCGCACCTCTAGACTAATGACCAGTATTCATATTAACCAAATGTGGCTAATAGTGGTTTGGGCCATTAACCAAAATAAAGAGACGCAGAGAGGGACTGCTGCTCTCTGATCTCTCTGCGCAACTCTCAGACTGGTGGCGGCCTGGTAGAATTAACACAGCAGGAGTCCATTCGGAAGCAGGGATCACCACTGTGATAATCCCTTCAGGGCAGCTAGCATTACTAGGCTCTTGGGCGTGAAGGAACTGTGTTCAGGCCATGGTCGGGCTCTGTTCATCAGCACTTTCCTCGAGACCAAAGGGAACATAAACAGCACCACTTGTCTGCAATATCACTGGACACAAAGAGCACCACACATGCATAGTGTAAGGAATCCGCACCTCAGTTTGCTGTTTGCCTTGCCTTGCAGACTGTGCAGTCCTGGAACACTTCCCCTGATATTTACTGCAGCCTGGATTCACTCACTAAAGCAATGCTGTCACATGCCCCTTCTGCTATTGGTTCACTGACCTTTAAGTACTGCCTTCCCACAATGCTCCCTGCCAAGCATAGTCCTTCCTGGATGTCACCGAGTGTTCTGCCACAAGCTCCTGGCTTGTTATTCTCGTTACTACTCTGTTTTGTCCCAGTTCCTGAGGCCGGCTGCTAGTCTCATGCAGCGGCCTGTTCCTGTCTCCTGTGCTGAAGTGGAGTACTCTTCATGTTAACTTCAGATCCCTGTTTCCTGAGGCCGGCTGCTAGTCTCATGCAGCGGCCTGTTCCTGTCTCCTGTGCTGAAGCGGAGTACTCTTCATGTTAACTTCAGCTCACTGTTTCCTGAGGCCTGCTATCCTTCTACTGCAGAGCCTATCTATTGGTTCCTGGGGCCTGCTGCTCATTCTCCATTGCAGAGGTCGTGTCCGGGTTTCCTGTGCTGAAGCGGAGGATTCTCCAGTGCGTACTTCCGCTTCCAGTTTCCTGAGGCCGGCTCTCCTTCCCTAGTAGAGGGCGGTCTATGAGTCCTGAGGTCTGTAGCTCTCCCTCTCCTTGCACAGGCCCACTCTGGACTCTTGCGCTGAAGCACTGGTTTACCAGTGCTGCCTGGCGGTGTGCCCACTCCGGTCTGCTTATCCCTTCCTGAGAGCAGTACCATGGGTCATGGTCGCCGCACGCGCAGAACCCATGCCCGCGCTCACGCTCCTAAGCTGAAGCGGGGAACTCCTGACTACCTGTTGCCGAACTCCTGCTTGAACAAGGTTTACCCTGATGTCTCCAGTCCTGACCCTGGCTTGTCCACTAACGATGCTGCCTTCTCCAGTCCTGACCCTGCTACGTACGACTACGAACTGCGCAATCCGGATCAGCCTGCGCGGTCTAAGGTCGGTGCTTTTACAACCCCACCTCAGCAACGCGGTCTGACCCAGGTGTGTTGCAAGCACAACCGTGACACATAGCTCTTTTATAATACCTTGTGCCAGTTGTAGGAAGGGGTGAGCATGATACCGATCATCATCATCCACCACCACCACCACCACCACCACCATCATCATCATCATCATCATCCATCTTTCTTTCATAAGGCGTCCACATGTGGTGAATTTTTCACCACTACCAGAGTAGAGAAGTAACCGGGAGGGAGAAATCGGAGCTCGTTCCTAACAGTGGTACACTATCATAGTGAGCATTAGGGTCCTACTGAATCTCTACGCAAAATACTTATTGGTCTGGCGGCCAAAGTAATGAAATGATTGTGATTAATAGCAAGCGGGGCAGAGTCCCTCCTAGGTTTCGCTTGGATAACTAACCCCATATTATTGTAGGAATGCTGGCAAGGCTATTACACAGTGATGTACTGTGCTGTCCTGCTGCAGTTCAATGTAAACAAGTTTCAATGTTCAAGGGTTAATGTCTTTCTTGCGGCAAACAAGCGTGTTAAAGACATGTTCTTGCAATAAGGTAAATGTAATAGCTCTCGTTCATCATTTACCCAGCCTAATAGTGTAGGAAATAATTACAAATAGACAGTGTAAGCCAGAATGAAAATGTCTGAGTGCAACACTATTGGCATAAGAAGATATCTTTACAGTTATTATGTACATTGTAAATATCAAGCTGTTCACATGTTGTGCCTTGAATGAAAGCTTGCTAATGACTGCATTTGAGCCACAAGTTTATTGCAGATCCCGCTATCCAATTGTACTAAACAGTTTAGACTGGTGAATAAAAACATGGAATAATTCATGTCACTCACAACAGATGAGATATTACAAAGCCGACTGGAATTTAATAGTGCTCATAGCAATTTGCTTAATTAATTTGTCTAAATATACAACAAAAATTAATTTAAGAATAGCAAGAGGAAAACTCCAGGTGGCACAATTATCACACGCAAAGCTTGTTGTTAAATAGATGTAGTATATACTAATACCAACTTTTAATTACTTACATATTTTTGGGTCACACAATAGTAGAGTACATAAACCCAAAATGAAGTTGTGCAGAAGTATTTAAGGATGGAATTACCATTTTGGTTTTAAAAGAAATCGAATTTCTGGAGAAATCCTTTTCTGAGGATTTTCATACTTCACATTCACCGGCATAACCAGCCTGTTTTTTTGGGGGTAAGTGCGGTATATTGAATGATTTGATTTGAATCTAGGGATCACCACAGAAACAAAATGTTAAGTCAACAGTCAACAATAAGACTATTCTGTGGAACTGGAATGTTTTTCAACATAGGACTAAGTACTTGGAGTGGCGCTTTATTTTTAAATCCGGTTTATGATTGGCTCAAAAACTTAGAATGTACTTCCTCAATACTGTGTGAAAAGACAATACACCCCATATTAGTGGCATGTGGGTCAGTGTTTATATTACACATTATTATTATAATCCTTTATTTGTACAGCGCTAACGTATTCCGCAGCGTGGTACAATAGGGGTACAGAGTGACATCGATGACATAAACGGAATGATATACAAATAAAGACAGACAAGCACAAACAGATAAAGGAGGTAATGAGGACCCTGCTCCTGAGAGCTTACAGTCTAGAGGGAATAAGGGGCAATGTTGGATCAAAAGGTAAAACAGCAGCTCATTGTTGGGTTAGGGTATGCCTCAGGATGTAATATAGTATAGACGTAATGCTGGATCTATTCAGGTTTTGGGATGTGGATGTTTAATGGGTGTTCTCTTCCTGGGAATTACATTTTGTTAGATCTGATCATACTACCTATGCAGCACGATGGTTGGTCGCGTAGTAGGCACAGAATCCTCCATGGGTACGGTCCTGGCACCCGCATGCTCGCGGAATCACCGCAACCAGACTAATGCCCAACAGGATTGACACAGTGGGGGTCCTTGTTCATCATTTGTCACTATTGATAACTTGTTTGAACTCTGCACATCCAGAAATCATATTCACTTTTACCAATCTACATCTTTGTCCATCATGTATTTTTCTATCTTGTATATCTGACTGCAGATTGCTGTGAAGCAATCCATTGCTTTGTGAATGTGTCCATTATTTAACAAATTTGTCTAAGCAAACATTTTTAAGAATGACAGTAGGACAACTTCGCTTGCTATAATTATTATTAACAAAGCTAGTTATCAATCAGTTATCCTATTTAATAATGTGGGGTCCCAGATCATACAATAGTTGAATATATAAAGAATCCCCTCTGTATCTACCATATGCTGTATACAGTACAGTACAATGTTAAGTCTGCCTTCTTTTTTGGGAGTGGAAGAGCAATTATACTTTATCTTCTTCACTGGCACCAAGACTCAACTGCACTGCAAGGCCACCTGGAAAAGAAAGGATTACTATACATGCTTTTCTTTCTGAAGAAATCGGTTCAACACTTTTTATGACATTTTTCATAATCCACATACATGCTCATATAAAAGCACATTTTTATAGTGTTATAAAATCGGTATGTGTACTTCCTCAGAACAGGGTGCATGTTGAGTAAAAAGATTCTAGCCTCTGCAATTCAACAAAAATAAATGTGGACAGATTCCACAGCAAAGCTTTCCTGTGGATGCATTTGGTTGAAGATTCCATTAGTACTTTGTGTTAATTTTAATGTCAGATGTCAGTATTTTCCAACACTAATAAAGGTGTATGCCAAGGTCATGCTGGTTTGTGTTTATTCTTTCATTCTCTTCCAGGGCTGGACTAGGTAAGTCTTTGCTGCATATCAGAATAAAATGTAACTACTTACAGTACCACCTACTATATCATTATATACTGGTTGTATATCCAAATATAGCATTGACTTTTACCCATTCACCGATGGACACTGTACAGTGACCATTTTGCGCAATGCTGTCCTTATTAGGTAACATTTTGGGGTGGCAAAATGTCCGCCACGTTCGCCATGCTCGCGGCCTATCGGACCTAATGGGAAAGCACGTACATACCTGTGCCGGCCGCCTCCGTTCTGCCGCCCTGCTCTTCCTTCAAAATCGAGCGCCAAACAGCGCCGTGGACTTCACAAACGATGTCACATGGCGTCTCGTTGCAATGGCAACTGTGACATTGAGACGGCATATTACGTCATGATGCCGCGTACCATGGTAACGTGACACCATGCGACGTCACATTGGTGATGTCCACAGTGTCATTTGATGATGGATTCTGAAGGAGAAGCCGGGCGGCAGACACAGGCGGCAGACACAGGCAAGTGCCTAAGGGCGGCGGATTTGTAAATTCGCCACTGTGTACACCTAATTACAGAATTTCTGTTCATATTTCATTGTTTTTACTAGAGTGCACCTTAGGACTTGTTTCAGTCTCCATACAGTATAACGGAAACATATATCCATTACTGGAAGAAAGATAGTAAATCAACTCCATACAATATTCAAAATGTTAAACTGGAATATTGATGAAGTTTGGAAAAAATGCTTTAGCGTTGTTACAAACTTGCAGTGATCCTAATCTGCACTTAAAAGAAGCAACAGTACTCAATCAACACTAAAGTACTCGGCAACACTGAAGTACTCAGCAACACTGTTTTGATTAGGACTCTAGGACTTGTTAAAGAAGCAATCCAAGCAGGTGATGTTTTTGAGAATTGTTTTATTTTTTAACACAGGACTGACTCAGGGGACCGCCGGAGCTGAAACCCATTCATTTCAGCTCCAGGGACCCTCTTCTTCTGGAGATACTTACCTCCGAAGGGGGCGCCAGTATCAACTGCAAGTTTAAAGCTCCCGCATCACATGGGCTCATCGGAAGCTGCATCGGATGATGTCACAGCTTCTTATTGGCCCGCAGGGTGCAGGAGATTTGAAAAGCAGCCATTATGGGATCCCTGCTAACTGAGGAAAGTATCTCTGGAAGCAGAGGGTCCCCAGAGCTGAAATGAAGATTGCTACCTGAACAGACCTCCCCAATGAGGCTACAGACGTGTGGAATATTTTCACACACTGTGACCTTCAGGGGGTGCTTTTTGTTATTGAGAAAAGTGCAAGACTTTTCACTAGTTTGAACCTTTACCCACTCTACTCAAGTGTCCTCTCTATATGTATTTCTTATATTAGTATTGAAGTTTTTGTCTGGAACTACTTGAGCAACCCATTATCTCCCTTTGACTTGATTAGAATCAACACAATGTTCATGCAGGAAACACATCTTGCGATACTGTAAGTTAATGTAATGTAATTCATCGACCCATTTCTTCTCTAAATAACAATTTCACAATTATTTTACATTTGAACATGTAAAAGAGATAGCAAAAATAAGATGTCAGTTGAAGACATTGCAACATTGCATTATTTCAAACAGTATTTGCATTATTTTAGTAATTATTTAACCCTTGTTTTTATCCTTTTTTTGCAGATTTCGGCAGGCTGGTGAACATCAACAATGATAATGGATAATTAATGCTTTCCATTCAATTGTCAATACCTGTACTGCGTATGTGTTCCATAGCGTTTGAATGTGCAGAAATTCAATGACACGCATGTGCCATTCAACCAGGTACCATAGAACACGCATGAGCAGAAATTAAAGATATGCATATCAGTTCCATACAGGTTCTATAGCACACACACGCTCTGAAATTCACTGACACACATATTTTTTCCATACAAGTTTTATTGTTTATTTGTGCCACACAGTGTTATTTATGCATATATTTTTTCTCGATTTTTAATAAACAATATTCTCACAATTATTTTTACAGGTGAAACTGCACAAGAGCCAGCCCGAAGAAGAAAGACTGAAGAAGGGTGTATATTTGGAAGAAGAAGATTGAAGAAGATTGTATTAATTCACAAAGTCTCTGCTAGTTATCTGTAAACTGTCATTTACTGTAGTCTAATAAAAAAAATGAAAACTTTTTAGTCATCTGAAGTTTTTAGGGGAATAAGTGGTGGGTTTCATTGAAATAACTGGGATATCAAATAATATGAAATGAATGGGAATAAGGGATGGGTTACATTGTATTTAGATTAAAGACACACTACCACATTAGCACCACCTATCCTTACTGCAGAGTAGTACGACCAACGCTAAAACTCAATTTATTCCGGTCGCGGCGCACTCAAGCTCACTCGTGGTAACCACATCAAACACGCAAAATGAAAATCATTGCCGGGGATTTATATCCAGCTTCTCACGGTCACGGGAAGTTTAAGTCTGGCTACATCTGTACGAAAGAAAGGTAACAATAACTGCGGAAAGCCGAAACACATTTATTACAGCACTGTAGGATGGCAAAAACAAGATGTGCATAACTAATTGCCCTTTTATATTGTTATTGCATTCAATTATTAGCTGTCAAACTTATTATAGGCCATGTTAAGGCTGCTCATCTCACTGATATAGTTTGCAGTCAATAGATATTTATATTTACAGAATGCAAGTTAGGAATACCTAATTAGGGCTTCTGAATAGTGCCATTAAACTGAGAATCGCATTAACTAGTAAATGCAGACAGCTGTATTTTAGTCAAATTAAATTTGATTGTTATGTCTGAACAGAATCGTGGTGCTCATCACATTGAAACACTGAGAATTGATGTTTTCAAATGTAAAAAAACCCCATAAAAAAACAACATTAATGTCTAATTCAGTTATATGAGTTGCTTGCTACATTGCCACTTGCTTTAATGTCCACGGGTCCTAATAGCTACAGGCAATGCATGAACTAAATCACAGACTCTAATTCAAATAAAACTTGGAAGGTAATATTCTCTGTATAATTAACATGACTAAAGATGATTTAATATGCTAAGTGACTAATGAGTCTGGATAGAATTTGAAGGCAATATAATGGGTAACAATGATAGAAATATCAAGATACTGATAGTATTTTGACTTTGTAGTAAATGATTCCATTTGGAATGATTTAGGAAAGAAATACTATGTTCTCTGTAAGAATATCAAAACTGACGTTAAAAAGAAAGTAGCAGTTCTTTACGCCCTTTGGTTCCAAATAAATACAGAAACAACATTAATTCACAAATAATAATGGTGTCAGAATTATATGAAGTTCTTCTGGGTATTATCAAAAATCGACTTTGATAGGTTTCCTGGAAGCATTGGACAGAAATCTTTCCAGCATTTGCATTTAAAAAAAATATATATTGCACTATCTGTTATATTTTAACATGTTAAAGCAGGGTTTCTCAACTCCAGTCTTCCAGAACTCCCCCCCCCCCCCCAAAGGCCAGGTTTCGTTGATATCCCTGCTTCAGCACAGATGGCTCAATCAGTGACTAAGTCGAAGGGTTGAGTTGAGAACCCCTATGTTAAGTCCTCTATCAACAAAGGTCTGTTAAATCAGGGCTTATACAGTGACATTACTTTATATTCCATGCACGCGTTTGCCTAAAATTGTTGAAGATGTTGCATGCAATAGTTGTCTGTAGCTTCAGACCAGACAACCTGTGACAGAAATTGACAGAAATGTGATTTTCTCTTAAATTACGTTACAGAGTTGATTAAAAGAGTCTGGATGTACCATATAATATCTAGTGCTACAGCATTGTCTGTTTGAGTGGGCTCAGCTCCTTGATTTAGATCAGTGTTTTTCATTCAGGGTTCCTCGGACATCCTTAAAGGGTTCCCTGCAATTATTTAAAAATTGTATCAAATAAAGAAGAATTTACAATGCATCTGATTACAGATATGGTTGGGGGTTCCTCAGAATTTCACTTAGGGGTACTTAACCACAAAAAGTTGGAAACCACTGATTTAGATACTAGTAGAATCCAAAACACACATTGACATTTGGTCCTGGAAAATGGCAGAAGCTGTGTATCAATCTCCTGCTGAATGTGACCAGACACACTCTCAAATGTTAAGAACTAATTAACCTTCTTTTTTCAACTTTGATGTATTGTAGAATTGTTATCCAATTCGGCAGTGACGTGATCACGTCAGAGGGGCGGGATTAGCGCTCGTGGTCGGAGCACGACCGCCTCAACTAGCTCCCTGTACAGAGCTATGTTTATGCACTAAGCAATTCTATTTTTAATCTACTGTACAGCAGTAACCTTGGTTATCCTTGTGAGCACCCAGCATTAGCAAGAAGGTGCACAGCTACTAAGCGCTACCACAGGGTCTGCTGTAATCCTGCCGGATACCTGTTTTACCTATCGAGGTGTAAGTTGATACTACTTGTGTACTACTGTTCTGAGCTCAATACCTACCTACCTTTGGCAATAGCCATTTTTTGTGACCTCACCAGCCTCCCTAGCTTATGGGTGCTCCAGCCTCAGTGGTACACTCAGTGTGTGTATTCCGACACACACTGCAGAGGCTGAGGTCTCTCTGACACCCTGGACTGGTCAAAACTGACTGAACTACGATACAGACCTCTATACATACAACCAGATTGATACTGACACTTGCTGTGCTCTATCCGGTTTTACTACCTGACCGTATGGCCACATTAGTATGTGGGTAGGCTGACTCACTACACATATCTGTGTGAGAGTACCCTTACCTACAATAGTTGTTACAATAGCCTTACCAGTGGCTGGACTCTTATCACTTTTATATGGTATAGGTGACCTCGGTATATACTTACCTGCCTGCATCCTGTATAACTACCAGGAGGGCAGTACACATTCTGCGCCCAGTATCCGGCTTATTTTATTTCGCTGCGCTTTTTTGGCTCATCATTGAGTCTAATTATACCTGTGATCCAAGTGTTATACTTATTTTAGTTGAGTATCTACTCCCATTAAAGTATTTTTAACCTACTCACTCCTCACCCTTACATACATTCCTATATCCATTTCACTGTGCTGTGATTCTGTGATCGAGTGCTCTCCATTGGGGTTCTGTTCTCTCTGTGTCCTAATAAAGGAACAAGCAGGGGGCCAATTTTGTTATTTTTTTTTAACATAGGATTGAAGCAGGGGGTCTCCGAAGCTGAACCCCGTTAATTCCAGATCCGGGCACTCCCTGCATCTGGAGATACTTACACACCTGCTGGCATGTCCTGCAAGTTTAAAGCTCCTGCGTCACGTGGACCAGTAGGAAGTCACACCGGATGATGTCATGGCTTCCTATTGGCCCGCAGCATGTGGGAGCTTTGTAAAGCGACTATTATGTGATTTCTGCTAGCCAAGCGGCTACCAACACCCCTACGTAGATATTTATTTCCAGAAGCAGGGGATCCCTGGAGCTGAAATTAATGGGGTTCAGCTCTGGAGAACCCCTGTATATTATATGTAAAAATGATTGAGCTAATTCATTTTTGGTATATATATATATATATATATATATATATATATATATATATATATATATATATATATATATACCAAAAATGAATAACATATAAGAACATATATATATATATTCTTAAGGCGTGAAGTTCAGTAATAGCCAAACCATTAAATGTAATATTCAAGGACTCAATTTCCACAGGCTCAGTACCACAAGATTGGCGTAAAGCAGACGCTGTGCCTATATTTAAAAAGGGAGCTAGATCAAACTGGGGAATTACAGACCTGTAAGCCTGACATCAATAGTGGGGGAGGTACTTGAAGTTTAAATACAGGATAATATTCAGGAATACCTAATGGAAAACAAAATTATTAGTAATAGTCAGCATGGATTTACAAAGGATAGATCATGCCAAACTAACCTTATTTGTTTCTTTGAGGAGGTAAGTGTGAGGATCGGTCTTAGGTCCCGCCCCCGTGACGTGCCCCGTGACACCACTGGTGATGCACCTCATGCTGACAGTATTGTGCGTAGGCACCATTCTACTGTTGTCAGGCAAAAGGACTCAACCAGGAGTTAACACTGACAGCAGGATAACCATCTCATCTACTTAACCTTCAGTGCTTACTCGGCCTCCTGACAATTGAATGAGCGGATGGCAATCAGCATTCACAGCTGTACAACTCAGCGTGGATTGGTTCTGCTATCAAACGACAATCATCACAGTCAGCCTTGTGCCTTTCCCCTGATTGGCTTATAGCCCTTTATACGCTCACTGATCCCTGCTCAAAATCGGCTGAGCATTGTAGTCCAAACCTGCGACAAAGTGCTACGCACAAACACCCAGCTTGCAATGTCCTGCTTTTCCTTGTGCAATTCTGCTAACCTTGGCTTGTCTCCTAGTATCCTCTACCTCGGCTTGTACCTGGACCCCTGCCTTCTCTACACCTCGACCTCAGCTACGCACATCGACAATTCTACATCTCCAATCCTAGACCACAGTGAGTATCAACACTATCCTACTTCTCCTACCCTGACCCGGCCACACGACTACAGATCTGCACACAGTCTCGCGGCTGCAGACGCAGTCTCGCGGCTGCAGGTTGGTGTATTCTGAATCCCCACCTCAGCCTCGCAGTTCTGTCCTGATTGTGGCGAGCACATGTTACCGTAAGTAGGAATTGAGACCAGTAAAGCAGTTGATGTGGTCTACTTAGATTTTGCAAAGGATTTTGAAACGGTTCCACACAAGAAGTTAGTGAACAAAATAAAGCTAATTGGACTCAATAAAAATATTTGCACCTTAATTGAAAACTGGTTGAAGGATAGACAACAGAGGGTTGTCATAAATTGAACTTTTTCAGGTTGGAATAAGGTAGTGAGTGGAGTACCTCAGGGATCGGTACTGGGACCCCTGCTTTTTAACTTGTTTATTAATGACCTTGAGATTGGCTTAGAGAGCAAAGTCTCAATCTTTGCTGATGATACTAAATTGTGTAAGGTAGTAGAATCAGAGAAGGATGTAATTTCTCTCCAGAAGGACTTGGAGAGACTGGAAACTTTGGCAGGTAAATGGCATATGGGGTTTAATACACATACATGTAAGGTTATGCATTTGGGAAACAAGAATAAACAGGAGACTTACAAATTAAATGGGGATAAATTAGGAGGTCATTGACGGAGAAAGATTTAGGAGTGCATGTAGACAGCAGGCTTAGCAATAATGCCTAGCAATAGTGCTCAAAGTCATGAAGAAGTTGCAAAGGCAAACAAGATCTTATCTTGCATTAAACTGGCAATGGATGGAGAGGAAGTAAACATAATGATATTTTATAAAGCCCTAGTAAGACCACACCTTGAATATGGAGTACAATTTTGGGTTCCACTCCTTAGAAAAGACATTATAGAACTAGAGAGAGTGCAGAGAAGAGCCACCAAATTTATAAAGGGGATGGACAATCTAATTTAAGAGGAGAGGCTAGCTAAATTAGATTTATTTACATTACAAAAGAGGTGTCTAAGAGGGGATATGATAACTATATACAAATCTATTCGGGGACAGTACAAGGAGCTTTCGAAAGACCTACAGTATTCATCTCAAGGGCAGTTCAAAGGATTCAGGGTCATCCCTTAAGGTTGGAGGAAAGGAGATTTCACCAGCAATAAAGGAAAGGGTTCTTTACAGTAAGGGCAGTTAATATGTGGAATTCATTACCCATGGAGACTATGATGGCAGATACAATAGATTTGTTCAAGGATGTTGATCCAGGGAGTAATCTGATTGCCAAATATTCAAGAGTCAGGGAAGAATTTATTTTTCCCTTTATGAGATATCATTGGATGATATTTCACTGGGGAGTTTTGTTTGCCTTCTTCTGGGTCAATATACAGGCATACCCCAGTTTAAGGACACTCACTTTAAGTACACTCGCGAGTAAGTACATCTCGCTCAATAGGCAAACGCCAGCTCACGCATGCGCCTGTCAGCACGTCCTGAACAACAATACTGGCTCCCTGCCTGTACTGAAGCTGTGCGCAAGCGGGGAGACTATAGAGCCTGTTACAAATGCGTTATTTACATCAGTTATGCACGTATATGACGATTGCAATACAGTACATGCATCGATAAGTGGGGAAAAAGCAGTGCTTCACTTTAAGTACATTTTCGCTTTACATACATGCTCCGGTCCCATTGCGTACGTTAATGCGGGGTATGCCTGTACTGTAAGTACGGATATAGGATAAAGTATCTGTCGTCTAAATTTATCATAGGTTGAACTTGATGGACGCATGCCTTTTTTCAACCTCATCTACTATGTAGCTATATACTGTATATATGAGGCATTATAGGATTTTAGCTTGCACTTACATACAGACCAAGACTGTTCTAAAGCTTGCCTTAAACTAGCCCGGTTACATTCTGGTATGTGCTGGGTGTAACCTGGCTAGTTTAAGGCAAGTTTAAGGCATTTCTGCATTGACTAATGACCCATAGGATTAACACAGCAGGGGTCCCTGGCAGTACCATTCTGTTTGAATGAGACTGCCAGGGACTCCTGCTGTTAATCTGATGAGCCATTAATCAATGCAGAAATGCTGGGTCTAGTTTAAGGCAAGTTTAAGGCATTTACCCAGCATGTACCTGGGTGTACCTGGGTCTTTTTGGCGATTGCCACTGGTTTGTGTTAGAATAACCGTGAGCACTACAGTATTTAATTTTTGATTATTATTATTATATTCCTATATATCTGTGGAGCATGTGCATTTTTCTCTTTTAGTCTTTACTACAGTATATCTTAAAAGGTCATAGAGTATATAGGAGAAAAGGGAGTCCTAGTATATAAGCACTCAATCACTGCTAATGTATAATGATAATATTAAAATACTTTATTATCAAACAATGAATTAAAATAATGGGGTTTAAAATAAGGATAGATCAAACAGCTCGTGACTGTGGATCTTGTGTAACATAGCTATGACAGCTACGTAGATTATTATTTATTATAAAATATTTTACCAGGAAGTAATACATTGAGAGTTACCTCTCGTTTTCAAGTATGTCCTGGGCACAGAGTTAAGACAAATAATACATATTTACAAATACAGTTACATAATGAGCAGGGTATACATTATATACAAGACATTGCATGCACAGTTAAAGATTTGTATTATGGGCATATGAAACAGTTACAGACCACATTAAAATGTGTGACAGCCTTAGATTTGAAAGAACTTACACTGGTGGTGGATATAAGGGTCTCCGGTAGGTTGTTCCAGTTTTGGGGTGCACGGTAAGAGAAGGAGGAGCGGCCGGATACTTTGTTGAGCCTTGGGACCATGAACAGTCTTTTGGAGTCTGATCTCAGGTGATAGGTGCTGCATGTGGTAGGGGGTGAGGAGCTTGTTCAGGTAGCTGGGTAGCTTGCCCATAAAGAATTTGAAGGTAAGACAGGAAAGGTGAACTTTGCGCCTATACTCGAGTGATGACCAGATGGAACATATGGGGGATCCCTGATAGATATTCAGGATCCCATGCTGTAAGTATACAGCCTACTAATGGTATAGTAATAGGACCAATGTTAGACCGCTATTCCAAAATGTTCTACACTATGCTGATCGCAAAAAGTGTAACCAATTATGTAAATGGTAAATGCAGACACATTAAGTGGTGTGGAAGGTAGGTATTAGGCAAAACTTGCAATACGAGTATTACATAGGAATGTGTGGTTACCTATGTTTGAGGAAACACTCGCCACAGAAGAGACCCTAATTGACGAGAGGGGTAGGTAAGATAAACCCCCATATCACCGACAAAAGCTCCGTGGAAGGTAAACAAAAGCACTTATGAATGGTTTCCCTTTATGCTATGAGTAGCAAATAGAACAGGAAGAGGCAATTAGAATCAATTAGCCAATGATGTATCCTCAGTAAATAGTGAACCACCCTAAAAAGCATCAGTAGCAAGGTATATCATGTAGATATGCTACTGGGCTAACAGTTAAAGTGCTGATGATTCCTTTATACTGACAACAAGCAGCTGATGAAACAGATCCACAGCATAAGGTAGGTGCCGTGCGTCTGGTCTATGTGGATAGGTGTCCCACACAGATAACCCCAAGCAAGAGAGGGATGATACTCACAGATTGATAATGAAGCAAACTAAGCCAGGCATGTAATTGAAGCGTTTTTCTTCGAGGTGGGGGGAGCGCTCAAATCTTGGGATGATAAACAGAGAAAAAAATGGAAGACATAATAGTGCAGACCAAATACAATAGGAACAAACAATATCTCTAGAAAAGGTCTCACTCACAATGTGTAGGTAAAAAACAGATGTGTCAGAGACCCTTCTCTCTCTGACTGGAGCCCTGGTATAATGGATGCCTTCTGATGATATAGGTGTCAATTCAGTGCATCTGATGGCTATAGGAGTCCGTAATTTCTGAGTGGACATTTGCCCCATTTCCCCCCACGAGTCACCTACGGCTCTCTCCAATGAATGTCAATATTGTGCAAATGTCCACTCAGAAATTACGGACTCCTATAATACTCCTGACGAAGCCGAGAACAGTTCCTGGTAGCTGGGCGAAACGCGTTGAGTAGACCAGTAGACCAATTTTGGGCTTGGAGGTGACCCGTAGTGACGTCACACGTTCAGACGGGCGGACAGAGGGAAGCTCCGATCCGGGATACAGAGCCGTGGAAGCCAGCCAAAAGACCTAAGGGAGGCGGTGAGCTGTTCGGGACACCTCCAATTCACATTGTGTGATATATGCTTTTATTCTACTAGCACATTGTAAGTGTGCATTTTTTACCCTTATTTTTTATATAAAGTTTACATATTGATCGCACTATGTAGTTTTCTTCCTCTTTCTATATGCGGTTTTTGCTGACGGAGAATCGATAGGGGGTCCGGTGCATAGCTACCTTCAAGGGTGGCAACCCAATTTGCCAACTGCATTAATTTACTCTTTAGTCCTGTGAGTAGAACAACTATATGAGCCAAGACACTGCCTAATTATTCCACTTACTGAAATACGTCTGCACTTATATTTGTATATTTTGTTCTCTTATTCCCCCATATGCTCCCCCTGGATGTTTTGAGATATCCCTAAACCTTGTAACCCGTGAAACAGGTCCCACCAGTGAGGTTTTTTTGAGCTGGGTGTTTGGTTGTTACATTTATTTTCATCACTATAATATATATTATTATTATTATTTTCACCTTTTATTAAGTTGTTCGCGTCTGTTATTCACCTTTTCACACAATACCTGCTATCCTAGTTAGGCATGTCCTCGAGCACATCAACGCTGATATACCAACGATCAGCGCTGATGTAGGGGACAATGCACAACGATTTATATCCTTACTGAATGGTTGGTTTCTCCTGCACTTACCTTGCCCTCAAACACTCATTGTTCCCCCTATCTGGGCTGTTCTGTGTGGAATACTAATCCACACTGACATAGCTCACTGACGGCATCTACCTCCTGCTGTTGACCTGCCCCATTAGCTATTTGAGCAACACCAGGATAACATTGGCGCTTAACTCCCTAACTCAGGAACACGATGAATTTCATCTAATGAAGTGCATTTATTGCATTTCATTTGTCCTGAGATTATATTTATTGGCCAATCGATGTGCCTGATTTTTTTTTGCCTCTATTGCCTTAATATATATGGCTCACGGGAATAATGCGTTACGATTTGTGCTTCAATTACATGCCTGTCTTAGATTGCTTCATTATCAATCTGTGAGTATCATCCCTCTCTTGCTTGGGGTTATCTGTGTGGGACACCTATCCACATAGACCAGACGCACGGCACCTGCCTTATGCTGTGGATCTGTTTCATCAGCTGCTTGTTGTCAGTATAAAGGAATCATCAGCACTTTAACCCTTAGCCCAGTAGCATATCTACATGATATACCTTGCTACTGATGCTTTTTAGGGTGGTTCACTATTTACTGAGGATACATCATTGGTTAATTGATTCTAATTGCCTCTTCCTGTTCTATATGCTACACATAGCATACAGGGAAACCATTCATAAGTGCTTTTGTTTACCTTCCACGGAGCTAACAGCTGCTTTTGTCGGGTGATACGGGGGTTTGTCTTACCTACCCCTCTCGTCAATTAGGGTCTCCTCTGTGGCGAGTGTTTCCTCAAACATAGGTAACCACACATTCCTATGTAATACTCGTATTGCAAGTTTTGCCTAATACCTACCTTCCACACCACTTAATGTGTCTGCATTCACCCTTTACATAAGTGGTTACACTTTTTGCGATCAGCATAGTGTAGAACATTTTGGAATAGCGGTCTAACATTGGTCCTATTACTATACCATTAGTAGGCTGTATACTTACAGCATGGGATCCTGAATATCTATCAGGGATCCCCCATATGTTCCATCTACGTAGCTGTCACAGCTATGTTACACAAGATCCACAGTCACGAGCTGTTTGATCTATCCTTATTTTAAACCCCATTATTATTATTATTCATTGTTTGATAATAAAGCATTTTAATATTATCACTATACATTAGCAGTGATTGAGTGCTTATATACTAGGTCTCCCTTTTCTCCTATATACTCTATCTCCCTTACCTAGTTAGCACCTCACCGTGGTTCACCTTCTCAGCTGTGTGGGAGTTCCCCTTTATGTGTAGCTATCTTAAAAGGTCCTAAGCCATAAGACACCTTATTGCCCATTAGGTGCATTGCGGCACTGTAGGGTATCTTTGCATTACTTTTGTAATAGGTGTTTGTGACGGTTAGGGGGTAACCAGGCTCACAATAAATGTTTACGCCCTTTCGGTTACCTCTGATCCATGTATTAGGGTTCGGGAGTGTCAGCTCTTGAGCCCAGTGATTGTCCATGCTTGTTTGTAAAATTATGCGACAATAAAGAATTTGTGTGTTTTTACCTCTGCAGGAGTGGATACCCCAAAAATGTACCCGGGAAACAGGACAGATTCCGGGATACATATAGGCACATTGCTCTGGCAAAATCTCCCCTTGAAAACGCTTGCACGACTCACCGCTAGGGTTCCCTGCTTCAGCACAGACCAGAAAGGTAAATGGTGCATAGGGATGTAAGGTGTCCTTGAACTTGTCAAGGGGTCCCTAGGTTAAGGGGCATACCCAAGTAATGCACAGATCACCCAGAGCCTGTATAGGGGTTCTGGGGTATTCCAACCATACATAAGGTTGTGAGAGATTTTATAAGTCGATTTGTATAGTGTATGGGGAATATGGCTAGTAAGAAATAAAGTGCAGCTTTTTATTCTATTCCTCATACCAGCAGATTTTATAATAGTTTAAAGTGTATATTTTTATTAAAAAGTGTGTTTTAGGAGGCGCATGCGCGACGGCAAGGAGTATGGCTGCGTGAGATAAGTGCTCCGTGCCTCGCTAAAATACATTGACTGCAAAAACCTGACAAAACCATTCCTACAACGGAGCATTTTACTAATAAAGCCCCGCACTATCCCGCAATGTCAAGGAAAACACCCAAAATACCCAAGAAAAAGGTGCTACCGGAATATTTCGACCGAGCCGGATCGCGCGCTGCAGAGGGAGAAATGGCGCCACATTCGAACGCGGGCTCAGAGACGGAGCCGGACGGGGAGGGTGAGGAGAGAGACAACCCGGTATTGCGCCCGTTAAGACAGAGTGACCTGGATAAACTCTATGATAACCTAAAAACGTTGCTGCAAGCAGAGCTGAAGGACATAAAGAAAGAGGTTACTGGGCTGGGGGAAAGGACGAGTGTCCTCGAAAATAAAGTGGATCAATCAATTAAAGCCATAAAAAGGCAGGATCGCAAATATAACAGCCTTCAAGAACAATTAAATGAGCTGAGGGACCGCCAAGAGGACGCAGAAAATAGGGACAGGCGGAATAACCTCCGAATCAGGGGGGTCCCCGAATCAGTCCTAGACAGTGAAGATTTTGCCCTGAAATGGTTGGAATCTCTGCTCCCTGACACCCCAAAAGAACTCTTAATCCTGGACAGGTGCCATAGAGCCCTGCGATCCAAGCCTCTAATGCACGAGCAACCACGGGACATTGTGCTCAGAATGCACTACTACCGCTCAAAAGAAGCGGTACTCCACAAAACAAGACCCCTGCCAATAGTGGAGTATGAGGGTGTACGTATGTCCATTTATCAGGATTTATCCCCAGAGACTCTAGCTCGCCGAAGGGCCCTGCTACCCATCACCAAGACCCTGAGAGATAAAGGGGTAAGGTACCGTTGGACCTTCCCCTTTGGCCTGCAGGTAACACGAGGCGGCAAAACTACCACCATTCGGGGACTGGAAGAAGGGCCGGAGTTCCTCCATAAGCTGGGCCTAGGTGAAGCCCCGGCAGCGGAAAACCCAAATATCGCCCTACCAGAACCTGGGAACAGCGGGCGAGATCCCCCAGGGAGCAAAGGGGCGCAACAACAACCTAAAGAGCTCAGTGGAACACTAAAAATAAAAGAGTTCAATGTTCAAGGGTTAAAAAGTTTCGTTACTAAAGTTACCTGAGGTCTGGTCCCCGGCCGCGGGGAAGCAGTCACCAAATAAAGAGACTCGCCCCCGAATGAATGAAAGAGGGAAGAACCCCGTCATCACCGCTTCACGGATCCGGGGATTAAACAACCTGTAATAAAACGGAGTCCCTGTGGAGAAAATCTGAGGCCTACCTTCCAGATGATGGCGTCCCCTGAAACAAGATGGCGAGGCAGCAGTAGAAGGCGGGAATCCACGGTGAGCCGCAGAAGCAGGAAGGGAGCGGTGAGCGGGAAGCCGGACCAAGCGCACGCACCTCCGACCTGGTGAGAGACGTCTTCCAAAATGGCCGCCCCCGGATACGCGTCACAGCTGAGCCCCGGAAGGAGCGACGCCATCTTGGAGGTGGCAGGAGGCTAAATCCCACCGGCGCGGCCGGATGACGTCGCCGGAACAATTAAAGACAGCGATAGCCCCATCAAGGCTTCCAGAGGGCGCCGGTCGACAGGCGCAGGCGCAAAATAGCCACCCAAACAGCCAGACGCGGGTTTTTTGAATCCGGAACTTTAAAAGGCACAGATAGGATACGGGGGGAAATGCAGCTTAGCGAAGGCACGGCAGAAGCACTAAAAGAGTCAGGGGAAAGGCAGTGTTAGCAAGAGAGGTAGGAAATAAGGATAAAAAGCAAGTAGTTGAGAGGGAACAGGTAGAAGTGGAGATATAGAAGGAGACAAATTTATAAGGTAGAGTAAGGATGTAGACAGGAGTCTATAAAGTGAAGGGGAGACAGCAAGTAGAAGGGAAGGGATAGAGGAGAGAATAAGGGAGAGAGCAAATAGAGAGCTAGAATGAAAGAAGAAGAAAGCAGGAGAAGGGAGAGAACCAGAAAGCCTTAGAATGGAGATAGTGGGAGTGGTGACTGGAAGTAGAGGGAAGGAGGATGTGAAGTAGGAAACGGTAGGTTAATGGGTAAAAGAGGAAGAAACGGGTTAGTAGGTTACAGATGACAGACTGAGCGGAAAAGGAGAAGGGCGGTAAGGAGCAAGGGGACACAAGGGCGTATTGATACTCTAGAAAGAGGAAAAAAAAAGCCGGGACAGTCTCAGGTTTTGCATATTAGTCGTTAGGTTTATTAATTCAAGTTCAGGAAAAGTGAGGCAGGAGAGGGTGTGAGAGTCCTGCTCCAAGTCTTCGCATGGGCCTCGCACCAGGTTTGAGGGAGTTAGATCTCCTGAGCCCTGGTGAAGTCCTGTGGGCCTGGTCGAGAGGGATGGGTGATCTTCATCCCACGTCTCCTCCGGACGGTCGGAGAGGAGTCCAGTTTTCCACAGGCAGTGATCTCGTCGAGGAGGCGACGTCGCCGACACGACGAGAATTCTTTTGTTATCTGTCTTGTTTAGTGTTTGTTGTGTCCCCCCAGGTGTCCCCTCTTGTGCGCCCCCCCTTGTGTATTCCTACAGATGGTGAAGTGAGGTATTGCAGTTCGAGGAAAAGAGGAGGTCGAGAGGCTGGCCCGGAGGCGTCACTCGAAGCCAGACAGCGGCAGCAAAGTCATCTCATATTCCTAAATGAGTAAGGAACTTAGGTTACTATCACACAACACTAAGGGTCTGAACAGCTAAGCGCAGAATAGCCTTCCGAGATTATAAGCGTAAAGGGGCAGAAATTCTGTTTCTACAAGAAACGCACTTCTCTCAAGCCAACTTCCCCAAATTTCTAGATAGGGACTACCCGACATACTTTTTGTCATCCGCGAGAGTAAAAAAAAAAGGGGTGGCCATTCTAATCCACAGAGGAATTTCATTCGTACCCGATAAAACTTTCAAAGATAACGAAGGTAGATTTCTCATAGTCAGAGGTACAATCCAAGGGTTCCCAATTACTTTAGCAACAATATATGCCCCTAATGAGACAGCCCCAGGTTTTTTCTCTACCTTCTTCGAGAAGCTCAACAAAGTGGCCAGAGGTAACATCATTGTTGGTGGAGACCTAAATAGGGCACTACGGGAGGACCTTGACAGATGCTCATCCACTAACATTACACACAGACCCGACATACTAACAATTAAAAAAGGACTACGTGACTGCCAACTACTCGACATCTGGAGGGAACAACATCAGAGATTGAGAGAATACACCTTCTACTCCCACCCACATGACTCATATAGCAGGATAGATTACTTCCTTGTATCCAACAGAATGGTCCCCGGGGTCTCTCACACAGAGATCCATGATATTTCATGGTCAGACCATGCCTCTATAGAGCTGCGGTGCACAGTAATCCCACTAGACAGACCTAGAGCGAACTGGAAATTAAACGAAATCCTACTGAAAATCCCAGCCCTACAGAGGGAAATTGGGGAAAAAATCACACAATATTTTGAGGAGAATGAGGGGAGTGTGACAACACACTCCACACTGTGGGAGGCCCATAAGGCTACCCTCAGGGGGATCATTATGAATCTGGCCGCAAAACGAAAAAGAGAACGGGAGGGGAAAGTTTTGAAGTTAGAGGAACAGCTGGCGGAACTTTCCTCTCTCCACAAAAAAAATAAGAACGCCCACACGTTGACCCAAATTCTAGCTACCAAAACTAGTCTTAACCTCCTCCTCTCCGCCCAGGCTGAGAAGGAATTGACCTGGTCTAAACGGAAATTTTACGAAAAAGCTAACAAGCCTGACACACTACTTGCCAACAAGCTAAAAAACTAGCTTCCAAAATATCACATTCACGCAATTCGAAAGCAAAATGGGGACCTTACCTCCATCCCTGCGAACATAGCAGGGGAATTTAAAAAATATTATGAAATATTATACAACGGAGATAAGGTACCCCATAATCCAAAAACAAAGGAGGATCTACGGACCTTCTTAAAAGAGGCACATTTACCCATTTTGAAGAGATGTGAAAGGGAGGCACTCCAGTCGGACTTCACGATGGAGGAACTCTCTGGGGTTATCAAAGCACTAAAACCGGCTAAAGCCCCAGGGCCAGATGGCTTTTCGAATTTATACTACAAGAAATATTTAAAAAAACTAGCCCCCCATATGTTAAAGCTATTCAATGAAATCTTAGCAGGGGCCTCATTCCCAGCACAAATGCTCCAAGCCTCAATATCGGTGATCCATAAACCCGGTAAGGACCCGGCAGACTGCAAGAGCTACCGGCCCATTTCACTGATTAACTCGGACCTTAAAATATATTCGAAACTTATAGCCAACAGGGTGGGTAGCGTCCTTCCCGGGTTGATACACACGGATCAAGTAGGGTTTATCGGAGGTAGACAAGCGGCAGATAACACCAGGAGAATTATAGACTTGATTGATCTGGCTCAAAAGGAAAAAATACAATCCATGGTGTTAAGTCTGGACGCTGAGAAAGCCTTCGATAGAATAGACTGGCCCTACCTTTCAGAAACATTGAGAGCATTTGGCTTTGAGGGACGCCTCCTGCAGGCCATCCTGGCGTTGTATAAAAATCCAACAGCAAGAGTGAGATATCAAGGCTTCCCCTCAGAACAGTTTGAAATCAAAAGCGGAACACGTCAAGGATGTCCGCTGTCGCCGTTACTGTTCGCCTTATGTATAGAGGCTCTGGCGGCACACATTAGACTTAACCCAGATATCTCTGGTATCCCAGTGGGAGACCAAATGCACAAAGCCGCGCTTTATGCGGACGATGTCATTCTCACAATAACCAAACCTCTCACATCTCTCCCAAATATATTCGACATATTGGGCAAATTTAACCAAATCTCGGGATTCAAGATCAATCAGTCTAAATCGGAAGCCCTCAATATTAATTTACCAAAAGAAGTCGAAAAACGGATTGACCTCAATTTTCAGTTTAAATGGCAACCCTCTGCGATCAAATATTTAGGGGTGTATCTCACATGGGATTATAAAACTTTGTATAAAGCAAATTTCCCCAAGATCATAAAGACACTGGGAGAGGATCTCCGAACCTGGATGAAGGGGAACATCTCTTGGATTGGGAGGATACATAGCGTGAAAATGAATCTCCTCCCGAAGATGCTATATCTCTTCCAGAGTCTCCCTATCCCATTGGTACAGGCGGACATCCTCTCCCTCCAGTCAAAAATTATGAAATTTATTTGGAATGGGAAAAACCCACGAATTACTAAAGGGATTCTAAAACGTCCCACGCTTCGTGGAGGGTTAGCGGTGCCTTGCTTGCAGGCCTACTACAAAGCAGCCCAATTAGGGCAGATTTTCCAATGGCACACAGACCCAAGCCTACGGAGATGGGTTGAGTTGGAAAAGATATGTTGTGCACCAATTGAAATCCGAAATTTAATCTGGCTACCCAAAGAAGGGGTACGCAAGATGCACATCCCGCTACAGACCATGGTCAATTCGTTAAAAGTCTGGGAGGCCACGAAGTTTAAATGTAACCTGACAACCAAAGCGTCAGTAATGACGCCAATATTGGGCAACCCCGATTTCGCTCCGGGCCTGAATAGCAAAAATTTCTTAATCTGGACTCAGAAGGGATTCTCCCGCCTAAAAGATCTGGAGGGCAAAAGGACCATACAATCATTTGAGCAAATTAAATCCTCTAAGAATATCCCAAACAGCGAATTTTTTAGGTACCTCCAGCTCAGAGATTTCTACAACAAAACGCCAGTAAGACCGGCACGAACAAATTTTGAGCAGCTGTGTTCTAGAGATACGGACACGAGGGGACTCACGTCTAGAATGTACAGGGAAGTGATCTGCCAGAAGTCGCCCAATGACAATAGACTGAGTTACATGAGACAGTGGGAATTTGACCTAGGAGAGACTTTAGAGGACGATGACTGGGACAGAATTATTCAGGCGACGGCAAAAAGCTCAATCTGCACCACATTAAAGGAGAACACATATAAAGTCCTAATGAGGTGGTACTACACTCCGACGCGCTTAGCGAAATTTGTAAAGGGCTACTCTCCTCTCTGCCCTAAACAGTGTGGGGAGGCAGCAGATCTCCGACATATGCTGTGGTCTTGCACGAAGGTGGCCCCTATTTGGGAACAAATCAGTGATTGGATTCAGCGGATTCTCGATTTGGAGATCCCCCTCGACCCGTGGCTGTTCCTGCTGGGCAGACGGATCGAGGGTCTGTCAAATGCGTCGCATAAATTGATCGCGCATTTTGCCACTGCCACGAGGTGTGAGATCGCAGCATTATGGAAACAGCAGGAGGTACCAATTATCCCTAAGATCAAAAATAGAATTTGGTATGTCTGCCGGATGGAACAATTAACGAGTTTAGTTAATGACACCGGCACAAATTTTCTAAAAGTCTGGGATCCATGGTTGACCCAGGTAGACATCCCAGGAGTGGATGCCGCCTCAATTCTGCATTAATTAAACTAGGTGCGTTCTCCTTTATGGGCAGACAAGACAACACGACTTAGAGACGCACAGCTAACAGACCCTTCGGATGCCATAGAATTGGGAAAAAACAATGATCAGGAGGAATCCTCGGAAGGACCTGTCCCGACTCATTCTCTCAGCAAGGGCCGACAATACTGAAAAGGAGTTACGGTATCTGCATCCCTACTCCGGAGCCCGGCTACCCACTATCTCCCCCCTCACCACCCCTCCCCCACCCCTACCCTCTCACCCTGTCCCCTTGTCATGTTCGTCTGGTCCTGTCTGTAAACCGTTAAGTCTGTTCGTCTTCTAGGCGTTTCTTTATATGTTTGACAAATATGGAAATGTAATAATGGGCTGTGGTACATTGGTTGTATCTGTATTTTCCAATAAAAAATTTGAAGTTTAAAAAAAAAAGTGTGTTTTAAAACATATATGCTTGTGCACAGTAATATGTGCTGGGAATTTTAGGTCCAATGTTCTGAGGGACCATTTGGCTACCAAGCTTGGTGCCAGCCAGTCTCCTCAGACATCGGACATGAAAGCCACAGAGGACGCCAGAGATGCGAAGAACATTTTTGCAGGAGGTCTAGACTCGAGTACCCACATCCTGGGATGAATGGAAGTCCTCGGACTACCATTTGCCCCCACCAGAATGTGCGGAACCTAAGGCTGGGGCCATAGAGGGCTGAGCCGAGCCGGGCCGCGCTGACGCTGAGGCTCGCCTGCTGAAATCTGCACGATTTTGTGCCCATGCAGGCGAGCCAGCGGGCGCGATCGGAGGTGGGGGGAGACTGAGGGAGGCGGGGCAGTGACGTCGCTGGGCCAATCGCCCGCGACGCACCGATGTCGACGTCACGGTGCCGACGCCACGGCGCGGTGACGTTGACGCAGCTCCGCGCTGATTGGATGTTTTCAGCCGACAGCGCGCTGAAAAACAGCTTGGCTGTCGGCTGAAAAATCCAAAGCCTCAGCACGCCTGCGGACGATCGCGTGAGCCCCCTCTCAAGGCATCCTCATTGAGGATGCAGGGGCTCAGCGCTGAGAGTCCGCACGGCTCAGCGCGGCCTGTCCTTCTATGGACTCAGCCTAAGTCAGCAGGTGGCTTCTGCATACCAAGGAGCTGAGGTGGCAAGCTTGGCTGATTCAGAAGATCTGCTTGTCCGGCTTCAGTATTGTATTGTATGTCTTTATTTGTATAGCGCCGTTGATGTACATAGCGCTTCACAGTAGTAATACACATGGTAATCCTATAAATAACAAATAAAATAAATAACAGGTCATGGGAATAAGTGCTTCAGACATAAACGTAACATTTAGGAAGAGGAGTCCCTGCTCCGAGGAGCATACAATCTAATTGGTATGTAGGAAGAACGTACAGAGACAGGAGGAGGGAATTTTGAAAAGTGCTTCCGCAGGGGGCCAAGCTTTATGTATCATGTGTCTAGTAATATCTGCGTTGCTACTCATATGCTTCTTTAAGCAAGTGTGTCTTAAGGTGGGTCTTAAAAGTGGATAGAGGGTGCTAGTCGGGTATTGAGAGGAAGGGAATTCCAGAGGTGTGGGGCAGTCAGTGAGAAAGGTTTAAGGTGGGAGAGGGCTTTCGATACAAAGGGGTAGAATGAAGACATCTTTGAGCAGAACGCAAGAGTCTGGATGGTGCATAGCGAGAAATTAGGGCTGAGATGTAAGGAGGGGCAGAAGAGTGTAAAGTGAGGAGGAGAATTGCATGTGTAATACGGCATTTGATAGGAAGCCAGGAGAGCGATTTCAGAGCGATTTCAGCAGAGGAGACGCCGAGACAAATTTAGGAAAGAATAGAGTGACTCTGGCCGCAGTGTTTAGGATAGATTGTAGGGGAGACAGGAGAGAGGCAGGAAGGCCAGACAGCAGGAGGTTACAGTAGTCGAGACGGGAGAGAATGAGGGCCTGCGTAAGAGTTTTAGCAGTCGAGCAACAGAGCGCGTATCTTTGTAATATTGCGAAGGAAAAAGCGACAAGTTTTAGAAACGTTTTGAATGTGAGAGGAGAATGTGAGAGAGGAGTCGAGTGTGACCCCTAGGCAGCGTGCTTGGGCTACTGGGTGAATGAGGGCATTTCCAACAGTAATGTGGAAGGAAGTAGTAAGGCCAGGTTTGGGAGGAAGTATGAGGAGCTCTGTTTTTGTCATGTTAAGTTTAAGTCGGCGATGATATTGCAGAGAGGCATTCTGAGACTTTGGTCTGTACAGCTGGTGATTAGGTCACCTAGGGAAAGTGTACAGAGAAAAGAGATGAGCTCCCAGGACAGAACCCTGTGGCACCCCCATCTATGGAAGAGGAGGAGGTGTTAGCAGAAGAGACACTGAAAGTACGATGAGAGAGGTAGAGGAGATCCAGGTTAGAGATTTGTTACGAATACCAAGAGTATGAAGAATGTGGAGGAGAAGAGGATGGTCCACTGTGTCAAATGCTGCAGAGAGGTCGACTAATATGAGCATAGTGTAATGACCTCTGTCTTTGGCAGCATGGAGGTCATTAGTTATTTTAGTGAGGGCTATTTCAGTCGAGTGAGCAGTGTGGAAGCTAGATTGTAAAGGGTCAAGGAGAGAATGTGTGTTGAGAAAGTGGAGCAGGTGAGAGAATACAAGACATTCAAGGAGTTTGGAGGCAAAAGGCAGGAGGGAGACCGGTCAATAGTTAGAAAGACAGGTAGGGTCAAGCTTGCTATTTTTGAGTAATTGTATAATGGTTGCATGTTTGAAGGAGGAGGGAAAGGTACCAGCATAGCGGGATGTGTTAATTATGTGTGTGAGCGTAAGGGTTATAGTCGGAACAAGATGTTTTAGGAGAAGGGAGGGAATGGGGTCAAGAGGGCAAGTGGTAGAGGGAGATGAGGAGATCAGCAGCGACACATCATCTTCTGAGACAGCGGAAAAAGAGTCAAGGAAGGCAGGAGGAGAGCTAGGAAGCAGTGTAGGATGGGAGGAGGCAACAGATGGGATGTTTTGACTTATGGATTTAACCTTTTCCTTAAAATAGTCAGCAAAGTCCTGAGGTGAGATGGAGGAAGAAGAAGAGGCAGTAGACTGGCATCGCTCTGATTGGTTGATGAGAAAGTTCACACGCTAGGATTGGATGTAGTATTTCATGAATGAACTCTGAAGTACTATAAGAATCCCTCAGTCAATCCATTCACGAGATTCTAAGCACCAGAGCAGCAGCGGCAAATTTGAAACCACCAAAATATATTTTGAAAGAAATAGCAAAGACACCGGCTTCAGAAATCCGAGGTGAAATATTTTCTAAGCTCAGCTTTTTGCGACCAAGTTCTAAAAACTCAACCTGGCGGTCGTGGCTAGGGTTGCAAGCTGAATTTAGTTCCAGGACGTTTGGAGCTATCTCCTGGTGAAGAGATTTCAAGTCCTCCGGAGGAAAGACAGCGGTGGCGTCAGGAACTTCATGCCGATTTGAATTCCATGACATTTCGGGCTATAGTAAGTCCAGGGCAACTAAAGACTCTCGTTTTGTGTTACATTAAGCTAGGCAAGTCTAGTTTTTTGCCCCAGGTCCCAAGTTAGTGTGCTCTTATGTAGTTTGTGTTCCATTGTGTTTATGCCTTTTCATGCAAATACATTTCCAATTTATTTCACTTACCGTCTTTTTCTCAGTGTACTGTATAATCCTGATAAAAAGATGTAAATGCCTGGTCTCCCATGACAATGTTGTTCCATATTAATAAGCAATTGCTGGATAGAGACAGATGGGCTCTAATCGCCAAGTAGGTGACAGCTTTCCCGGGCCCAGGAATGGTTTTCCCCTCTCCCCCACACCTCCACCCACCTCTCTCTCTGTCACACACTTCTCCACCTCTCTTTTTCTCCCCCCTTTCTCTCAATCTCCCATATCTCCCTTACTCTCTCTCTCTCTTCCTGTTTATCTCACCCAAGTTCTCTCATTCTTTCCTTCCTCTCTCTTGCCACACCCAAATCCCCCCCTCTTTTTTAAACTATACCCCTGCCCCCTCAAACTCTCCCGTTATTAAATTCTATCCCATCTCTCCCTCTTAAACTCTCCCCAAACCCCCCTCAAACTTCCCCCCATTGCCCCCCTTTTGTACTCTCCCCTCTTACCACTGAAACTCCCCCCCTCCTCTCACCCCTCTCAAAGTCTAATGCTTCTCAAGCTCTCTCCTGATCCCCCCATCCAACTCCCCCTTTGTCTCCCCCCCCCACTTCCGGGGCCCTACCTGTGGAGCAGGGGTGCAAGGTTGAACTGGACCCTACTGGCGGTAGAGAGCGGAAGTTGGTTCTGACCACCGAATGCCCCACCACCTGTCAGTGGCCCTGGTGGTCATGATGAGATTATGAACAAGTTCTAATTGTTAGTTGTTTCTTTGGCCAATATATATATATATATATATATATATATATATATATATATATAAATTATAATATATAATATTATATATATATAAATTTATGCAACTGTTCGGGTTTATGCAACTGTTCGGGACACTTAGCGATGGCCTAAACCGAGACCGACATTTTATGAGTCACTACTGACAAGAGAGAACTCTCTTCCCAGGAGTGCTATAATATATATATATGCACACACAGCTGTCTCTTACACATACATATACTCTATGTAATTCCATCCCTATATACCAATTGGGACCACATAGTATCCACACATACTTTTAGTTATGCCACATCCTCTTACATTTCCACACCTACCCACACCATTGATATACACTCCCACTCCATACACACCTTTTGTAAAGCGCTGTATATACTGTGGGCTCTTCACCATTTTTATTTACATACAAACAGACACACAGATACTCTTACATCACTAACATTCAGGGACCATTTAACACCTCAAGTCATAAAACAGCATACTGCACAGGGGGGAGGGATAGACTTCAATCACAGATCACATTCCAGGATGCACCGTTTTAAAGTTAAAATCCTTTTTTGGCTTCATTCATTGTAACATCGCCGGAAAAAGAGATCAGTGTATCTCGAAAGCTCGCACAAATAAAAGCATTTTGTTAGCCACAGAACGGTATCGTTTATTCATTTTTTATTTTATATATATAGATATACAGTACACAGATGCAGCCACCAGTATTAGATCACTTGCTTTGGAAAATCTGGGGCAATCTCACAGATTTGTGGCTTCACGCCATAGGAGGTTCTACAGAGGCTCCACACGGATCTCTTGCGGACATTCAACAGTGATTTCTGGCTTTCCAGTGTACCATTGCTCTTCTATACTGTGAAGTGAGGCACAGGCTGCGGATCACAGACGCGGAGACACATGGTTGGCGGTGATATATATTCACATATGCCTATATTTTACTTACCCTTGTGAGTGATATTCTTCGCACTCCCTTCCCTTTCCCATCAACAAATGTACTTTTTACGCTATAGGGCATGCACTCTCTCTTCTCTTTTTTCCGCTATATTTCTAACTGGATTTGGTTAACCCTCCTGAGAGCTGCCGGAGACCCCCTTACCAGAATTAATTATCCAACACCTGATGGACTTTACTAAAGGACTGGTTCTTATATTTTTCCTATATTTTATTTATTCATTACTGTTTGTGTGTTATAATTATTAGTAGTGTAGTGTATATAAAACAAATAGGTAGCGCTATATCCTAATGAGCAGGCAGCCCGTGATATATCCCTGAACCCTAGTCAGGTAATGAACAGTACAAAAAATATATATCAATGGCGCTCTACACTAGTATTATATATATATAGTGTATATAAAATAACAATAAAATTATACAACCAGTGGCGTGGATGTTGTCCTTGGGATGGATGCTCCACATGTGATAGGTGAACATGTAAGGAAAAAAAATTCAAAACATAGTGTAATACTGTTAAACACACATACAAACATGTAACATGAGACGGACGCTGAAAACAACAGGTGACCAATTACAGACACATTTAATAAAGTATATCATTAAAAATACATAAAATTACATAAAAATCATGAAATAGAAACTGATAGGACACTCCAACTCAGGTGGGGGTACCTGCTTACCGAATGTAAGAAGGTATCAGGCAGTGGATATTGTAAGAGTATCCCCTCTATGGATGGCTGCTGCTGCCACGATCTGCTGGGCTCACACGTGTATCTTCCTCCGTGGATGGTGCTTGCTCCCTCTGTTCGTGGCATCCACCTCCGTTCGCCGTGGATACGGGTGATTTGCGTGTCTGCTGGAGGCTGTAGATCCTTCCTGCTCGGCTGCTCAAAGCGTGCCAAACGAAGCAGGTACAAACGCGGATGGATATACGCCCGGATTCGTCAGCCTACGGGCATCAGCTAGCAAGTTCCAAGGAGGACAGGATTCACCACCGAGTGTGGGGGACCTCACAGAAACACCCTACGCGTTTCGAAAGTCAAGCTTTCTTCCTCAGGGGTAAACGTAGTATAAAAAAGTAGTTCCTGTATGTCCCGGTATATATAGTCCCGTGTTAAAGGTGCAGTGCACCAAAACAGACTTGATCATGCGCAGATGTATGCGCTGGGACTCTCAGCGTCTCAAACATAGACATGAACACAAAGACAAAATATAAGATAACATAGAATACATAATATCAATAAATTATACAAAAATATAAATAGTATATGTACACTATCTAGAAACATAAATGCCAATAATAATTACAACAATTAAAGAAAATAAAAAATACATAACCGAATTCTAGGAACATCGTTAATAATGATAAACAACAATTGTGTACCAAGTATGTGAAGTATGTTGAGCAGAAAGCAAGGTAATACCAGCAGTTGACCATATCAAATATGGTGAAAACTAATATGTGCCCAGGTAGTGGGTGGATAAAGGTGGATATCCTGTGTTGGTATGGGAGTGAAGTGGATGTGTATAGATGTGATATGTGTAAAGGAATTATTAATATATTAATATATACTAATAGTGATGTGTGTCAAGTGTGAGTGAAGAATATATCATTAAATATATATGGAATATTTGTGCAATGGTGCAAGTATAAATAAATAAATTTATAAAAGTGCATACAAATATATATAATGCAATAATAAGAATATATATAGCTTATTACAATATTAACTGTTACGTGATGCTATATATATAACTTATTACAACATTAACTGTAACGTGATGTTATAATGAAAGAGTGAAGCTCTGCAGTGATAATTGGGAAGAATTAAATATTAGTGTAAATATAAATTTATAATCTCAAACAAGTGTTCTGTTATTTAGTGCCAGAGACCTGTATATTGGAGATGAGATAATCTGTTTGTGGAGATAGATACTTCATCTATCCAGAAGGAAAGGTTTCAGGTCGAATTCAATGTTAAGCCCGAGAGGGGTTAGTGTTTTCAGTTCGTAAATCCAAAAGGATTCTCTTTTACCTAATACCCCTCCCCTATTCCCACCGCGCCAATTGGTCGTGACAGCCTCTATCGCTACACATTTTAAACCTCTAGGGTTTTTATCATGCACTTGGAGGAAATGGCTCGACACGCTATGTGAATCCAGACCTCTTTTTAACTTTCACATACACTCAAACTTCCAAACAATACACCATCCAACAACACATCACATGTAATAGCACGAATATTATTTATCTCCTTGAATGTCCTTGCGGTCTGCAGTATGTGGGTATGACCACAAGACCGATTAAACGTCGGCTCTATGAACACATTTACAACATCAAAAGAGATCTGGATTCACATAGCTTATCGAGCCATTTCCTCCAAGTGCATGATAAAAACCCTAGAGGTTTAAAATGTGTAGCGATAGAGGCTGTCACGACCAATTGGCGCGGTGGGAATAGGGGAGGGGTATTAGGTAAAAGAGAATCCTTTTGGATTTACGAACTGAAAACACTAACCCCTCTCGGGCTTAACATTGAATTCGACCTGAAACCTTTCCTTCTGGATAGATGAAGTATCTATCTCCACAAACAGATTATCTCATCTCCAATATACAGGTCTCTGGCACTAAATAACAGAACACTTGTTTGAGATTATAAATTTATATTTACACTAATATTTAATTCTTCCCAATTATCACTGCAGAGCTTCACTCTTTCATTATAACATCACGTTACAGTTAATGTTGTAATAAGTTATATATATAGCATCACGTAACAGTTAATATTGTAATAAGCTATATATATTCTTATTATTGCATTATATATATTTGTATGCACTTTTATAAATTAATTTATTTATACTTGCACCATTGCACAAATATTCCATATATATTTAATGATATATTCTTCACTCACACTTGACACACATCACTATTAGTATATATTTATATATTAATTATTCCTTTACACATATCACATCTATACACATCCACTTCACTCCCATACCCACACAGGATATCCACATTTATCCACCCACTACCTGGGCACATATTAGTTTTCACCATATTTGATATGGTCAACTGCTGGTATTACCTTGCTTTCTGCTCAACATACTTCACATACTTGGTACACAATTGTTGTTTATCATTATTAACGATGTTCCTAGAATTCGGTTATGTATTTTTTATTTTTTATTTTCTTTAATTGTTGTAATTATTATTGGCACTTATGTTTCTAGATAGTGTACATATACTATTTATATTTTTGTATAATTTATTGATATTATGTATTCTATGTTATCTTATATTTTGTCTTTGTGTTCATGTCTATGTTTGAGACGCTGAGAGTCCCAGCGCATACACTGGCGACACACTTTATTCGAGCTCGGCTAGTCCCACGAATTCGGGTATACCCGGGTGTATTGAGGTTTGTGACTGTTTTCTGCCCGAGTGCTTTGAGTTATTTTCCGGCAGGGATTGAAGCATTTTATTCCCATTGGCTGCAATACTGCACAGTACATATATATATACTGCATTACAATTCATGAATTTATGCCATCTGGTAGACACGCGAAGCATTGCAGCCTATTAAATCCTAATCATTATCATTTAACAGATCAGCCGCCCATCAGCCAGGCATGAACCCAGGCTGGGAAGGCAAATGCAACGGGGCTTGTCAGAGGTGAGGAGCGGCGCATTCCAGGTATCTGCCAGGTACATACCGGGTATTTGCTCGAATAAAGTGTGTCGGTGCAGTACATCTGCGCATGATCAAGTCTGTTTTGGTGCACTGCACCTTTAACACGGGACTATATATACCGGGACATACAGGAACTACTTTTTTATACTACGGTCACCCCTGAGGAAGAAAGCTTGACTTTCGAAACGCGTAGGGTGTTTCTGTGAGGTCCCCCACACTCGGTGGTGAATCCTGTCCTCCTTGGAACTTGCTAGCTGATGCCCGTAGGCTGATGAATCCGGGCGTATATCCATCCGCGTTTGTACCTGCTTCGTTTGGCGCGCTTTGAGCAGCCGAGCAGGAAGGATCTACAGCCTCCAGCAGACACGCAAATCACCCGTATCCACGGCGAACGGAGGTGGATGCCACGAACAGAGGGAGCAAGCACCATCCACGGAGGAAGATACACGTGTGAGCCCAGCAGATCGTGGCAGCAGCAGCCATCCATAGAGGGGATACTCTTACAATATCCACTGCCTGATACCTTCTTACATTCGGTAAGCAGGTACCCCCACCTGAGTTGGAGTGTCCTATCAGTTTCTATTTCATGATTTTTATGTAATTTTATGTTTTTTTAATGATATACTTTATTAAATGTGTCTGTAATCGGTCACCTGTTGTTTTCAGCGTCCGTCTCATGTTACATGTTTGTATGTGTGTTTAACAGTATTACACTATGTTTTGAAAAAAAAATTTCCTTACGTGTTCACCTATCACATGTGGAGCATCCATCCCAAGGACAACATCCACGCCACTGGTTGTATAATTTTATTGTTATTTTATATACACTATATATATATAATACTAGTGCATAGCGCCATTGATATATATTTTTTGTAGTGTAGTGTATATGTATTAATCACACTTTTTTCACAAAAATAGCACACATTTCTGTCACTATAATCTTCACTTAGTCACTAATACTGTGAATATATATAATAATATAATATCTTTTACAACTTATTATATTATTATATATATTCACAGTATTAGTGTGGCGCTTCTATATATATACACACAGATGCAGCCACCAGTATTAGATAACTTGCCTTGGAAAATCTGGAGCAATGTCACAGTAAATGCCTCAACATGCGTCAACATTTCTGTGAGATTGCTAATGGCCCATTGGATAAACACAGCAGGGGGGACTGCAGGGACCCCTGTTGTGTTAATCCGATGGGCCATTAGGAATCTCACAGAAATGTTGAGGCATGTTGAGGCATTTACTGTGAGATGCCTTCGTTTTTACCCAGGCAAGGGATCGGATACTGGTGGTTGCACCTGTATATATATGATAGAGTTAAAGAGACAGCGCCTTGGTCTGCAATGAAAACCAACTGATAACCTAATTTGATGGATAACTAATTAATACAATAATATTCATAAGATAGTAACAAATGATGACTACCTATACAATTGTTCAGGTAATGAGCTGATGCTTGTAACAGTAAGAAAATAATAAAATAATACAATATAAAAATAATTTTATAAAAAATGTCCACAACATAAAAATGAAGTCCAATGAACTGGGACCTATGAGGTCTCCCTAGTTAGGTATCTGAATACTGGCAGCCTTATTTTTGGGCACAACAAACTCCCTCCATGTGACCTAAGCAGAAAAAGAGAAGAAAAAGTGCCTGATCCTAGTTTGATGCCAGTGTAAACATTTAATAAACTTTGTACATTTTACAAATTAAAACTCACAAACATCCAAGTAATATGCGCATTGTATGAGTAAAACTCATGCCCTAACATGCTTCCTTAGAGGTGCTGTTCCATTCAAATCACTCTTGGATATCCTCCTCTCTGTTCCTCTCTCGTGGTGTCGCTCTATGGAGTGTCCTCCGGCAACCCACTGATGTGAACGAGAATTCCTGTGTGTAAGAATTCCTAGGTACTCTCAGCTGACCGCAGCTCCTCTCTTCGGCGTTTGAAAATTACAAGCCACTTGAACACGTTACCCTACGCGTTTCATCAGTCGTCGATCTGTATGATCATAATGCTGTTATTGATCTAGCACCATGTGACTATACTTGCGGATCTTCCTGGCACAGCACCACAAAGAAACCATTACACGCACTTTAACAGTGAGAAATTTATGAGTACAAATTTCCTTGGACTTTGAAGAAAGTTATCTATTACATTTAAACAAACATATTGCACCATTGTACTGTTTGTATGTTTTGTTTTCACATGTACCTGCACTCCCAGAAATATCTGAATATCTAAGAAACTTGTGGATTGGGAAAGCAATCTGAAATTAGGGTTTGAGCTGCAAAATGACATGTATTTATTAGGGTATATCACTTATTACTTCACAATCATTTGTATTATATGCACTTTTTTTAGGAACCCCAGAGCCCCCACAAAATATATATATGTATATACTGCTGCGGCACAGTTTATTCGAGCATTTGCCCGTTCTGTGCCGCAGCAGTAGCCTGGCGCGCGCCCGAGTGTGACGGGCGCACGCCGAAGCAGCGGAAGAGCGCCCTCCGATCGGGGCGCTCTCCCTACCGCTGCCGGGTCCGCCGGGTCCCCCGGAACCCCCTGCCGCTGTCCCGCGATCGCGGGACACCAGGGCTCCCTCGGGGAGCCCCTGGACACGCGTGCAGGGGGCGCACGCTCCCGATGACGCGTGACCGCGCGTCTATGACGCGCGGCACGCCGAGGGGCGGCCACTAGCAAGCCGGGAGATTTCCCGGCTTGCGGTACCGACCACACTTCAATAAAGTGTGTCGGTAGTGTAAGTGTCAAAATGGAGTGCTATTGAGTGTGGCATATGTATACAACAGACGACAGAGAAGCCCAATGCTACATCCAACATGACAAAAATACACAGTAAAATACTTATATATTCTCTTGAAAAAGGGTCATTTAGTTTAACCCTTTGGCCAAAGCGTTGTAATTTATCTGGTAGTGTTATTACTTGCGAACAGGTGTTATGATAAACTGTCACTGACACCTAGTGGCAGAAATATGTAAATCTGTATTAAAGGGAACCCTTGTGATGAATGCAATATATGCAATATATAACCAATTCAGCTACTGTAGATAGAGTCTTGAAGTTTTTTTTGGTACACGCAAAGAAAACCCGCACAGCTAGTGTTAGACCACAGTGAGGTGCTGACTGGATGGAGACGTGATTATATCATATGAAAGAAAAAGAACCCAGTCTTTCAGCACTCAGTCACAAGGATTGTAATGTTGTAAATTTAAAAATATGCTTTATTTATAACCATGAATAAAAAATAGGGTGTTAAAACGTAATTAAATAGTATTAAACAGCACGTGACTCTATCCTTAATAACCCACCTTTAATTATGTGGGTGGATATAATAAGATCCCTAATGAATGTTGGGGATCAGACGCTACTGATAATAGCTACCTAACGATATAGGCAAGAGGAGCCTGTGGGAGCCCACTCAAGGACACTTTCCATATAAGTGTATCCAGGCGTGTGCTACGCATACAATTGATACACTGTGGATAAGTACAGTAATACTGTGTGACGAAATGCGAGCTAAGTTAGACCTGATATAATGTCTGTCCCTGATTGAGATATGCAATGGTGACTAAATCCATTCATCAGTGCTGTCAGGGCCAGGTCTATGATGAAAACCTGTGTGGCCCACCTTGTTGATAATAGGTGCACACTTATTATCACATTTGATAGTGTAATACGGAGTAGTATGGCAAAACTGGAGCGTTAGATAAGGTCATCTAAACACCTAAACTGCAGATAGTGTATAGGGTGGAAACACCTGTAAGTAGCAATGGAAACAGTAGTGTTATACAGGTGTAGTTAACCAAGGTACACCTAAACCAATGTCAATAGAAGGTGTCAATATTATCTGCTGTTGCCGCCCAGTATACGTTATAGTGAGAGCAAGATGCAGACACTTAGCACATATGGACAGTTTACCCTTAAGTGAGTGTAGTAAAATGTTGCATACAGAGGATAGATGATGGCATGGAGGCAACCTCCACAGTGTCTGCAGTAGTACAGGAGGGTTCACAGTACTCTGTGAGTAATGATGTTGTTAACTGTGACCCCCTGTGGTACTGCTCAGCATATAGTGGGTTAAGGCAAAATAGAATTGCCAAAATACTCAGCTTGTGACTGAGTGGGGTATAGAGGTGGTTAATGCTGTGGTAAAACAATAAAACCCATAGACGCACCACCCCCCCCTCTCAAAAAACAGCTGGTCTATCTCTGAAGCCAAGTGAAGGGAACACCCGTCTAACTGATAGTCGCACAGTCCCCTACATCAGCGCTGATCTTGGCTGATCCCCTATATCAGCGCTGATGTGTTCGAGGACTTGCCTGTCTCAGAAGTGATTGAACCATAGACCCCTCAGGTAAGAGGATCACGCAGTGCAGTGGTAAAGCACGATCCCATATACATAAGCACACACGCGGGGAGCTAAAGTGTATTAGCGCTGATAAATATCAGTGGGCTGCTGCATTTGAAATAAATGAGCTTCCCGCGTGTGCAGGAGTAGGATTGCCGACGCGCGCGTTTCACGTAGTGAACGCTTCCTCAGGGCACGTAGGGGGCTACCCACTGCAGCAGCCCACTGATATTTATCAGCGCTAATACACTTTAGCTCCCCGCGTGTGTGCTTATGTATATGGGATCGCGCTTTACCACTGCACTGCGTGATCCTCTTACCTGAGGGGTCTATGGTTCAATCACTTCTGAGACAGGCAAGTCCTCGAACACATCAGCGCTTATATAACCAAGATCAGCGCTGATGTAGGGGACTGTGCGACTATCAGTTAGACCGGTGTTCCCTTCACTTGGCTTCAGAGATAGACCAGCTGTTTTTTGAGAGGGGGAGTGGTGCGTCTATGGGTTTTATTGTTTTACCACAGCATTAACCACCTCTATACCCCACTCAGTCACAAGCTGAGTATTTTGGCAATTCTATTTTGCCTTAACCCACTATATGCTGAGCAGTACCACAGGGGGTCACAGTTAACAACATCATTACTCACAGAGTACTGTGAACCCTCCTGTACTACTGCAGACACTGTGGAGGTTGCCTCCATCAACATTTTACTACGCTCACTTAAGGGTAAACTGTCCATATGTGCTAAGTGTCTGCATCTTGCTCTCACTATAACGTATACTGGGCGGCAACAGCAGATAATATTGACACCTTCTATTGACATTGGTTTAGGTGTACCTTGGTTAACTACACCTGTATAACACCACTGTTTCCATTGCTACTTACAGGTGTTTCCACCCTATACACTATCTGCAGTTTAGGTGTTTAGATTACCTTATCTAACGCTCCAGTTTTGCCATACTACTCCGTATTACACTATCAAATGTGATAATAAGTGTGCACCTATTATCAACAAGGTGGGCCACACAGGTTTTCATCATAGACCTGGCCCTGACAGCACTGATGAATGGATTTAGTCACCATTGCATATCTCAATCAGGGACAGACATTATATCAGGTCTAACTTAGCTCGCATTTCGTCACACAGTATTACTGTACTTATCCACAGTGTATCAATTGTATGCGTAGCACACGCCTGGATACACTTATATGGAAAGTGTCCTTGAGTGGGCTCCCACAGGCTCCTCTTGCCTATATCGTTAGGTAGCTACTATCAGTAGCGTCTGATCCCCAACATTCATTAGGGATCTTATTATATCCACCCACATAATTAAAGGTGGGTTATTAAGGATAGAGTCACGTGCTGTTTAATACTATTTAATTACGTTTTAACACCCTATTTTTTATTCATGGTTATAAATAAAGCATATTTTTAAATTTACAACATTACAATCCTTGTGACTGAGTGCTGAAAGACTGGGTTCTTTTTCTTTCATATGATATAGTTTTTTTTGGTAACCTGGAAAAATGTCTGTCTGCAGTCATATCAGATGAAGCTGTTAGCAAGGTACAATGCTGCGTATCTTTACATTGTGAGAGATATAAAGAGTTCAATGGGATTTACAGTAGTACCCTGAATACATGAATACATAATTAATAATTATTTCTCTTATCAGCAAACGAGGAATGGAATAAAGGCTTAGTAGTGAGTGCTGTACAAATAGTATGGCAACTGTACGTATGCATTAGACTTATAGCTATAACACAGAAAAGGGCAGATTGTAACGATGTTGTAGAGGAAGATTCAGTAAATGTAGCCAGCACGTGAAGTGCAGCGGTATAACAGCGGCCCCAGAGGCAGCTCCCATTCCGGCGTCCCAGAGGAGGATACCAGACAGTCCTTCACAGGGTGGCTAACATCATCCCCAAAATCGGGCACCGCCACTTAAACAGCTCACAGGCAGCAAAGTTTTTTTTTTTTGCCATGTTATTATTTAGCATGTCAAATTATATACAGATATAAATAACATACATTATTTGCTACAAAAGCGCCACTTTTCTTGTTTGTTTTTTGCTATTTTCCCCATAGGATTGGTTATCCTTCATCTTAGGGCAGCTCACACAGCAAACCATTCCCCTTGGATTGGACACACTATTCAGCACTATTCACAAGCAAATACTGCTACAGTACATTGGACACTATGGGGCATTAATACATCCCCTGTTTAATCTATTGTGTTTTACATATCATCCCATTTTTAAGAAGCCGCTGTATTAGACACACATTACAATAACACTGCACGGTTTATATGGTTCATGTCACACAGCTATAATTGTGTTTAGATCGAGCATTATTATCTAAGGTTTAACTCTAGGAACTGTTACCCCACACATAGGTTGTGTCTAAAACTCTCCCCACATTTCACAGGGTAATTCATCACCATACCAGTGTATAGTTACAGAGCGCACATCTTTTTCATTTTTTCTGTGTGATAGACATGAGAGGGAAGAGTCAGGTGTAAGTTCCAGGCAATGTGCTTGAAGAACTGTGATGGAAAAGAGAGCAAAGGAGACTAAGGAAGTATCATCCACAAAAATACTGGTAAGAAGCAGACAACATTTAAGAATATGCAGTATCAGTAAGGGTTGGGAACAATAGATACATTATGCAACATCTGATTAGAGAAGATACTTGAAGTCAAATGAGCTAACAAGGTCAGCAGCAGAGCTGGAGTGGTCCCAAATCCAGAGGCGTAGCTTTAGCCTGGGCAGCCCTCTTGGGGGGCCCACTCTGTTCCCCCCTGCCCCTCCCTGTCGGCGGCCCATGGCGGTGGGCCCCGGTGTTAAACAGAAGCCTGCAGAGGAATCAGCAGTTGTTAGAGAGCTGACACTGGAAGTAAGAAAGACGTCCGGGTCAGACCACTAGAGCGTGCTCCTCCCCTGCTTTTCTGCTCTGCCAGTGTAACAGCTGCTGATTCCTCTGTGGCTTATCCTTTGTTTAAGGCTGGACCACCCACAGGTGAAGAGGGGTAGGAGTGGGGAGAGAGGTGATGATGGTGGGGGAGATGTGATGATGATGGTGGGGGAGATGAGGTGATGATGATGATGGTGGGGGAGATATGATGATGATGATGATGATGATGATGACGGGGGAGAGGAGGTAATGATGATGATGATGGGGAGATGAGGTAATTATGATGTGGTGGGGAGATGAGCTATTGATGATGGTGGTGGAGGTGAGGTATAGGTGATGATGATACTGTAATGGTGGGGAGATGCGGTGATGATGATATGGTGGGGAGATGAGGTAATGATGATGTGGGGAGATGAGGTAATGATGATGTGGGGTGATGATGATGATGATGATGATGATGATGATGATGATGATGATGATGATGATGATGATGATGATGATGATGATGATGATGATGATGATGATGATGATGATGATGATGATGATGATGATGATGATGATGATGATGATGATATAATGATGATGAGATGGTGGGATCAGGTAATGATGATGATGATGATGGTGGTGGTGGTGGGGGAGATGAGGTAATGATGATGATGGTGGGGGATGAGAGAGGAGGGGGATGGGGAGAGATGATTATGATGGGGAGGTGGAGAGATGATGAGGAGGAGGGGGAGAGATGAGGAGGGATGATGAGAGAGAGGATGGGGAGGGAGAAAAAAATTGCAGTCAGTATTAATATAAATGGGTCACATGTCAAGCGATGCCACTGCCCAAACCAAAGCGAGCAGCTCAGCAACAGAGGAGAATCTTTGCAAGAAAGACTGAAGGTGCAATTACAAAGATAGGAAGAGATCAGAAAATTCATTTTGTCATGTGTAAGTAGTACATTGAGAAAGGTGAAGGAGAAAAGAGTGGTCAACAGTATCAAAAGTAGTGAGACCAGAATTAGGAGGGAGTACTCTTGTACTTTAGTAGCACAATGTCATTCATTGTCTATCTTGGAGACAGATTGTCACGGGAGACCAGGTTATTTACACCTTTTTACCAGGATCATTCATTGAGCAAAACAAGGTAGAGAAATAAATTGTAATTTATTCGGCATAAATTCGCTTACGCACAGTAAAACGCAAAATACAGACGAAAAGGCACACTTACTGGGTGTCTGGGGTCGAAAACTAGACTTTCCTATGTGCAGGGAAATCTATGGGAGATTTTTACTCTGACCGGGACTTAGCCCGGAATCTCCTGGAACCCAAATCGGCATAAAATCCAAGCCATGACTGCTACGTTCGTTTCTGAGAACTTGGTACTTCCTGACCGTGAATCAGCCTGAATCTCCTGGAACTGAAATTGGCATAAAATCCCAGCCGCGACCGCTACGTTAGATTCTGAGAACTTGGGTGCAGAATGCTGGACTTAGTCTCTGGCGGGCAGGCTTTTCAGGCTTGAAATCGAAGCCGATTGCTTTGCTATTACAAACAGAGCATCTTTGAAAAGTCCGCCCACGCTCTTTTGGCTCTGACTCAAGGGGAACACACCATCTGATTGGTTCATGGCTTCTTATAGTATTCTCTGCTTCATTCATAAAATAGAAGCAGACTGGACAGCCAATCAGCGCGTGGGAACTTTCTAAAGCAGCCAATCAGAGCCAAGCCGAAAAAGCAGGGTTTGCGGGAAATTTGAAATAGCCAAGGGACATGTGCAAGCCTGCCACATCTCCCCACAGCTATCCCAATACCCCCCTGCTGGGTAGGCGCCCCTAGGTATGGCAGAACACGTGGCATCCCGGAGGACTGCCATTGATCTCTGGAGCTAGTACTCCGCCTTTCCCCGTTGACCAAACGCTGTTCGCACCTGTGGCTGCTTTAAACTCCGATGTCCAGCAGACCTACCTGCGCCTATCGGTTTGCACAGGCTGCCTGTTTGTACATGGTTTCTCAATGCTTAAACATATTAAAACTATATTTTAATACAGAAGCCATAGAGAGATGCAGAGCACAGAAAACACGTGAAAAGATTGGCATAGGAGGGGCCAAGGATCTCTTTGTCCCACCCAATGTCGGAGGTCCTGGGGTAATGCTCGAATGAAGCGGTCCAACATCACCATCTCAACGATCCAGGTTGGGCTATAAGCTTCTGGTTTTGCCACTTGGTCACCAGATGGATCAAATCCCATAACTGGGTTCTGGGTGACTTCTGTTCCTGGTATCTCCATGTATGGAACCTTTGCGCACAGATTGTGGGAGTCACTCCAATCCTTGCAAGGATTTCGCTTTTTAGATGGTCATAATCTGCTGCGGCTTCTTCGTCGAGGTCGCAATATGCTTTTTTGGCTTCCTCTAGTAGAAAGGGTGCGATAATTCCAGCCCATTTGGGGCAGGGCCAACTTTCCCAGGAAGTGATTCGCTCAAAGGACAGGAGGAAACCCTCTACGTCATCTTGCACCATCATTTTCTGCAGGTATAGGTTCGCCTGGATGGGCGGCACCTTGGCTGCACTGGTCGAGTCCATAGTAATCTGGGTTAGGCGTTGAACCAGCCCCCTCTGTGTTTCTGCGATAACGAGAAGCTGGGCCGCATCTGTCCCTTTAAGTAAAACAAAAAACAAACAAAAGCCTATCCCCGTTAGGGAAGCTAACTTAACTAAGTTAAGTTTCTAACCTACTGTATTTCTAGGGTGGTGGGAAAAGATCATGGGATTTGAAGATGTATCTTGGGCACATTTTATTGTGGCTCAGACACACTGATGAAATCTTCATCCTGCAGGATGGACCTTTGGAGTTGTTTCAAAGTGTAGAGGCTACCAATACAAACAATATTGGTATATATCATTAACCAGTGAGATACACATAAGGCACATTAGGCACAAATACATTTTGTGGACATCATCTATAAAGGTGAAGAAGGTAAACTTGAAACAGGCATTTATTGTAAGCCTGGGGAAAGACACTAAGCACAAAACTTCCTCTCCAGGGTGGGAATTATCACATGGAATCAGATAACGATGTAGGCAGCATATATAGGAAGGAAAAAAAGAGAATATACTGTAGTGCAACACAGATTTAATTAACAAATAATACTAGAGCAAGGAGCTCCAATACACTCACATGCTCCAGAATAAAATAAGGCAGTGTAACCACTCTGGGTTCAGTAGAAACGCAGCTCTGCTTGGCTCTAATCAGCTTCAATCGTCCTCTACTTCCTCACTCGGGCCGCGTCTGACGTCACGGACCAGTTCCTCCAATCATCCACTGGCAAGGGAAGGATCGTCTGGCTCCGTAGTTGTCAGTATCAGAGTGAGTTGTACAGGTGGGGAGACGCAAAGAAACACAGCTGACGGCATGATGGCCATCAGACGCCGCCCGAGTACGGAAGTAAAGGAAGATTGAAGCTGATTAGAGCCAAGCAGAGCTGCGTTTCTACTGAACCCAGAGTGGTTACACTGCCATATTTTATTCTGGAGCATGTGAGTGTATTGGAGCTCCTTGTTCTAGTATTATTTGTTCATTAAATCTGTGTTGCACTATATTCTCTTTTTTTTTCTCCTATATATGCTGCCTACATCGTTATCTGATTCCATGTGATAATTCCCAACCTGGAGAGGAAGTTTTGCACTTTGTGTCCTCCCCCAGATGTTACCTTCAGAGATTGAGAAATCTCTCACACCAGCTGCATCTCCTCTTGGTGATATTTATGTCTATTTACTATTTATTTATATACTTTTTAAGGTTTGCGCTAACAATCCTTGCACCATTTATTGTAAGCCCACTGCCTCACATACTATATTATAAGCTACAAGTCAACACCCTCTCTCCTTATTGCAGGAAAACTAGAAAAACAACGCTAGTAGGGTAATCATAAAAAATCTTTTGGAGCAATTCCTGAAATGTCTAGGGAAACATTATTGTTGTGTAAAAAGCCTAAAGAGATAAACATAGATTTTTCTGACAGTGAACAGAGGTTAAACAGGTGATACTGTACATCAACAGCAGTCAATACTTTTAACTGCCAATGATTTCAAATTAATTTTGGATTCTCAAGCCGAAATTCTAGAAACGTACTTAGTCATTTGATAACTAGTGACTTTAGTAAGGTGAAATATATTCCTCCACCAAAAAAGCTGTCTTTTTTTATAAATGCACACGTTGTAATGCTGAACAATCAAAAAACCTTTTCTGATGCTCTTGAACAAAAAAATATTTAATCAGGGATTTTTTTAATTGTTGAAGGTTAACCAACTACACAAGTGTTTACTAGTAGTGAACCAGGTACCGAATGTACTTTATCTATTTACTTCACAATTAATCCAAGTTCTGAACCTAACACCCGAATAAACAGAGCCTCTTCATACTAGTTATATATTTGTTACAAGAAATCTAAATATTTGTATGTAGCCATGCCACCTGTGACTACTAGTCAGCCCTACTGCTGCATTACGCCCTGGTACAATCAGGCTGCCAGTAGTCAACATGGGGTTCCCCCCTCCTTGGTGTTGCACTTGAGTGACAGTGGGAGGCGGTGACATCAGCCTGACCATGTCCAATCATGGGACAGACCTGGTGCCCTCTTCCTAGCTGTACTTAAGGGCAGTGCCACCCCAAATTTAGTAGGGCCTCTATCCCCTTGAGAGGCCCTATTGGGCCTTCTGTGGTCCTCTTCCCTCCGGGGGAGAATGAGTGTGTACCATACCTCTGACTCTGCTAGAGGGGCAGGGAAGAGCTGGGACTGCTGTGGGTGCCCTCGGCCTGTAGTGAAGGGACCATCCTTCAGTGGTAGCTCAGAGTTGCTGTTTTGGGCCAAACCTACCGTGTACTGTGCTGCACAGAGAGGGACAATAAACCATTCCTGTTTGCTTATACCCCTGGCCTGGTGTGTGTTCTTATTGGGTGGGGGGGAGAGGTAATCGGTTCTACCATGGGAGATCATCTTCAGTTCCCTGGAGCCTACGGCAGATGGAGGTGCTTCACTGCTAAAAGTATGTAGGGTATGAACCCCAGAAGCCTAGTCCTGTGTCCCCTGTACTACCGGATAACTCAGCCCTCCTGTTACCAGCAGGTATCATGCACCACATATGCAGTAATGGCCAAATCTCCCAAAGGGTTGGAGAAACACCGATACATTTGGAGGCGCTGCTGAGATCTGTAAGAGGACAGGCTTTCAGTGAAACAAGGCTGGAAGTAACAAGGTACACTTCCAGAGCAAGTGCTGAAACTGAAGGAGGTAGGTTAGGTGTAGTGTCCGGGGGAACTCCTTTCCCCAATCAAGGAACTATGCTTTAGACTGCCCTATCAGTGAATGGTCTGTTGATACAAGGGCTATTGCTGTTCTGAGTCACCCTAAGGTGGGTAGTTGGGTGACTCAGCAAAGGGGGTGCTCTGGTTAACGTGTCCCAGAGTCCTCTGAAGAGGGTCCGTAGTGCCGGCAGCCAAGCGGGGTGGCGTATGGTACTGATCGGGAGTGTCTTAGGAGGGGTGCTTGATGAACTAGGTGCTTAGACCCGTCTGTCTGAAGAACGCCCAGAGTACTACTAGCCGTATACCAGATCATGGGACCACAGAGTGCTTGTAATGGACTGTGATCGTGTGCAGCGTATCAAGATGGAGCTTTGCTAGCCTAGGGTTTAACCTACTCTAGGTAGACCGCAACCATGTGCTGTACAGATCTAGTTGGAATGTCTTCCCACCAAAATCACGTGGACTGCGTGGTGCAGTTGCAAACCCCCAAAAATGGTATTGCAGAGTTATTGTGGAGTGGCACGAAAGCCATAGCCGTGCCATTTTTGTGCTGCCTAGGACTTCTGGTTCCACCAGAGGGAGCCGACAGTGAGGATATTGTGCTTATGGGTGGGGCTGCAGAGGATGTGCCTGCTCTCCAGATCAAGGAGCCTGTCATAACTACCTAGGTTTGACTCGTATGTGAACTGTTTCAAAATGGCATTGAGTATCCCACCAATGACCACGAGGCTGCATCCAGCAAGGGTCCTGAGCCACGTGCTACTGAGAGCACCCTAGCCCCTGGGACTTGGGATCCACCTATGGCGTAAAAACCAGGATTCAACCCCAGCAATGTGACTGGTTCAGCCGGGAGCCAGAGACACGCCTCGCCCTTGTATGCCCCATCTCTAATCTCCACTAGCGGGAGGGGACACGAGGACAACCAATGCCGAACGACTCCTACCATTGTGGCCGACCGCACCCTCAGTTCTTTGGAGCCAGCAGCAACGGAGGAGCTGCCCTACCTGTTCTTCTGCCTCACCACACTTTAGTCAAGTCAACAATGGCAAATTGTGTTATGGGACATTACTCCTTGCCAGGGGGGTTCCTGGAAGTTACGATCCAAGGGACCACCCACTTGATGTGTCTGTGCCCCAATTGTGCTTTCCCGGGCTGAGACCTTGTGTGGGGAGCTATGTGCCCTAAGTGTGGTGCAAGCTATTTTGCACCATGGCCGCTAACGCCTACGGCCTGTTCTCCTAAAGATTTGACCGGTCCCGACACAGGGTTCGACAACTGGGAGTCTTCCTTCATTACTACTGATGCTGACTCCGTGTCCGGGACGGTTTTCAAGACGGGTCCAATCCAGGAGCAAGCCGAAGAGACCAGACCTGTTGGCCCTCTGGCTAGTGGGCCAGCTTCGATGGTACTGCACTAACCGGCATGTATATATATACACACACGTCACCCAAACTAAATTGGAAAAAGAAGACTTTGCACTGCAATGATGGTAGTCAAAAAGATTATATTGGAACAACCATAAACATTCAACGTTTCGGTCCAGGGTGGATGGTCCCACAGTGAATATATAAAGATATATAGATATAAAGATAAAATTGTTAAAGAGACATAGGTAAGAAAGCCCCACTAAGAGAAATGGAAAGTGGAAGAATTCTTGGCAGATATTTTGTCCTAAAGTACGTAGAAAGTTTCATCTCAATTGAGAAAATGAAGAGAGAAAGGTATTGCAAAAAAGAGAATGGGTGAAAAAGAGAATTAATTCTGAAGAACACTTTCCTGAATAGAGATGTTCGAAGCTTTCAACAGAGTTCAAGAACCTTTGCAAAATTGGACTTTTCCCGAAAACAGTCCCAAATCAGTCAGAGAGGAGTCACTGCAATCAGAATTCGGCACTGGTACAAAATTTGCCACAAAAACAATGATTTGAAACAATAGATATTTTGCAGTTAGAGCCAAGTTTTATCAGAAGGGATGGAGTACAGGTTGGGATCATTTTAAACCCTTCTGCCGCCATTTTTAAAAAGACAGAACTTTTGTAAAGTTGGAGGGAACCTTAATAACTATTAAGAAGCTTGAAATCCAGAGATTTGCAGTGGAGCACAGCTGAAGAATGGGGCCAGCACCAGCAGTGGAAGGTTAAAGTATTTATTGAAACATGGTATAAACGGGGGGGAGACAGAACACACTCTGACGCGTTTCAGGCTATGCAGCCCTTTATCAAAGAGTACAATCGCGTCTCACAATCCCGCAGTTATGAAGGGGATTCCCCGCCTCCATTACCCAGTGATGCCGCGCGATTTTGGCGCGAGCGCTACCATACACTACTATTGGCTGAGACAGACTTCCAATCAGAGAGCTGATTCGGAAGGTGCGTCTGAGGGGAGAGGAGGGGCTAAGGTCTCCCGTTCAGCTGCGAGAGTGAAAGAGAAGACAAGGGATAAAGCACAAAATTAAAATGTACAAAACAACAACGTATAACATATATATTCTGATTGTATGCGCAATTGGTTCATTGTATGGATGTGAACAGGACATGAAATATGATTTGCTTCATGAATAGAGTATAATCTTAATACATTGTATAGGGTTAACCCTTATGTCATATATAATACATTATATAGAGTTGTCCCTTATGTCATATGTGGTAAATAACAGTATCAAGTAGAAATTGATATAACCAATAGATTTCAAAGTAGTAGTCTACATATATGACAATTTACATTATTGAGAGACAATTTATGTACTAATCTCCAGCATCTGTATAGAATAGTAGGTTACATTTGATAAACCCTGAATAAGGGAGAACTAATATGTAAGAATAAATGAATGGGGGGGGGTGGGGGAGGAGGGAGGAGAGGGGGGGGAGGGGGGGAAAGGAGGGGAAGGGGAGGGGGGAAGGGAGGGGGGGAGGAGAGGGGGGGGAAAGGGGTGAATGGGGGGGGGGGGGGAAAGGGGGGGAGGGGGGGGGAAAGGACACAAAGGGATGTATGCATATAAAATATGGATATACATAATGTAAAGAGAGCCACAAACACAAAATAAACATATTTATAAAATAAATAATCATGCATAAGTATAATACAAAATATAATTAACTTAAAAAATGTTTGAGTTCCCAGTCCTGGTTCATGCCCCTGGGTGCCAATGTCCCAAGGGCATAAATCCAGAACATCTCCCTGCGATTTAACAAAGCTTCTCTATCACCTCCCCTGACATGGGCCTGGATATACTCAAGGGCACTAAACGAGAATGATGCTAATGTTCCTAAGGGGCATTGATTGAAATGTCGGGCGACAGGGAATCTATCGTCACGTTTTTTAATACTCCTAATGTGCTCATTGATTCGAATTTTGAGTGGTCTGATGGTACGACCTACGTAACCACTCCCACAAGGACAACTGAGTAGATACACCACAAAATTAGTGTTACATGTTAGAAATGTTTCAATACGATAGATTTGATTGGTGTGTATATTCCTAATAGATTTGTGTTCTTTAGCGTATTTGCATGTGTTACAGTTTCCACACTTGAAAAATCCCTTTGGTAATTTGTTAGTATTAGTTTTAGTGGAACAAAAGAGACTAGGGGACACATAATTCCCGATGGTTTTAGCCTTTTTGAAGACTACTTTTGGATTAGATTTAACAAAGCATTCTAGATCTTTATCCAGTTTTAAAATGGACCAATGTTTTTGTAGGATAAACCTAATCTGTTCTGCCTGTTTCGAATACGTTGTTATGAAGAGTGGTAACTGGATTGTTGCATCTTTCTGAACGAAAATTTCTCCTTTTTTTCTCTTATTATTTTTTCTGGTTTTGTTTAGGAGCTCATCTCTATCCATTTTTAGTGCGTTCTCAAATGCAATTTCCAGATCTTTCTCTCCATAACCTCGATTCAAGAACCTTTGTTTAAGTTCTTCAGCCTGAGTGAGGAAGGATTGTTCCGTTGAACAAATCCTGCTCAATCTGATGTATTGTCCCTTTGGAATACCCCGGATAAGGGGTCTAGGATGGGCGCTGTTGGACCTGAGTAGGGAATTCCGCGAGTTGACCTTTCTGTAGACATTGGTCTGTATGGTTTGGTCAAAACGATCCAAGGGACTACCCGCTTGATGTGTCTGTGCCCCAATTGTGCTTTCCCGGGCTGAGACCTTGTGTGGGGAGCTATGTGCCCTAAGTGTGGTGCAAGCTATTTTGCACCATGGCCGCTAATGCCTACGGCCTGTTCTCCTAAAGATTTAACCGGTCCCGACACAGGGTTCGACAACAGGGAGTCTTCCTTCATTACTACTGATGCTGACTCCGTGTCCGAGACGGTTTTCAAGACGGGTCCAATTCAGGAGCGAGCCGAAGAGACCAGACCTGTTGGCCCTCTGGCTAGTGGGCCAGCTTTGATGGTACTGCACTAATCGGCATGTATATATATATACACACACGTCACCCAAACTAAATTGGAAAAAGAAGACTTTGCACTGCAATGATGGTAGTCAAAAAGATTATATTGGAACAACCATAAACATTCAACATTTCGGTCCAGGGTGGATGGTCCCACAGTGAATATATAAAGATATATAGATATAAAGATAAAATTGATAAAGAGACATAGGTAAGAAAGTCCCACTAAGAGAAATGGAGAGTGGAAGAATTCTTGGCAGATATTTTGTCCTAAAGTACGTAGAAAGTTTCATCTCAATTGAGAAAATGAAGAGAGAAAGGTATTGCAAAAGAGAATGGGTGAAAAAGAGAATTAATTCTGAAGAACACTTTCCTGAATTGAGATGTTCAAAGCTTTCAACAGAGTTCAAGAACCTTTGCAAAATTGGACTTTTCCCGAAAACAGTCCCAAATCAGTCAGAGAGGAGTCACTGCAATCAGAATTCGGCACTAGTACAAAATTTGCCACAAAAACAATGATTTGAAACAATAGATATTTTGCAGTTAAAGCCAAGTTTTATCAGAAGGGATGGAGTACAGGTTGGGATCATTTTAAACCCTTCTGCCGCCATTTTTAAAAAGACAGAACTTTTGTAAAGTTGGAGGGAACCTTAATAACTATTAAGGCAACAGAAACATTTTTCAAATGCAACTTGATTAACGATACAGGTTAGCTATCTATCTGTGTTTTAGATGTGGTAAACTTTTCATTGGCTATTTTAAGTCAAACCTTTCAGGGGATTATTCTCTAACGAGTTTTCTCTATAAGGCACTAAGACACGGAACCTCCCAATCAAGTCACTGCAGCACTTTAGACAATAACCCCCTAAGTGCTGAGAGGTGGAGTTAAACAAGTTGGAATAAAACATATTTGCATTCTTTGGTCAGTTGATAATTTGTAGTTTCTTCTTTCTTAGATTCAATCATCGCAAACAATTGAACTAGCTATGAAATAATGCTGTTGTACTGTAGCCATGATTAATCATGTTAGTGGAGGAGAATGTTCACAGAGATCTCCAGTGATTAAGTTAAACAAGCGTCTCATATTTTAGTTTAGCTTTGGACATGATATGGATGACTGAGCACTTGTAAGAACAATATTAGTACATATCATTAATTTACTGTTCAGTCAGGCTTTGGTTATGATCATTCAAATAGTTGTCCAACATATGCATAGATATGGTTTGTTTTCCAGATGTCAACCTAAAACCAGAATTTACCCATATTAATATTATTATTATTATTACTATTATTAAGAAATAGGAGAGGGATAACACAAGGATAGGTGGAGGTATAGGGCCACTTAGCACAGTACAGGTACAGGCTTGATGGGAGGGTGCTGGGTAGGCCTCTTTAAAGAGGTGGAGTTTTGAGAGAGTTTTTGAAAGTGTGACTGGTAAGGGAGAATCTGATGGTGCTCCACAGTTGGGTTTCATCTCTTAATAAGTCTAGGAGGCGGAAATGTGAGGAAATAATGAGGGACTACTGCAGGATAGCTGGAGGTATACATGTATAGCACCATTAATGTACATAGCGCTTCACAGTAGTAATACACGTGACAATCATATAAATAACAATAACAGTTCATGGCAAAAATGGAGTACCTGCTCCAAAGAGCTTACAATCTAATTGGTAGGTAGGAAGAACGTACATAGACCATTGTAAGGTTCTTAAACTCAATACGGGCCGGGGACCTCAGGTCAGCCGGCCGTGACTGGAAACAGTGTTGCTCTGCCCAGGGAGACTTAACCACGCCCTGGGCTGTTGGATCTCGATCTGATGACGTGCAAGTACTCTGGACATGAAGAAAAAGACACAGAGTAATTCTGATTCCTCATCTCAACTTTATTGCAGAAAAGCAATACTATTTATACAGAGAAATAAGGTGTTAATTGGAGGCATAAATTAGCGGCGTAACAATATTAGCATATTACTAAATAACAGCTCTTTCAGGGGACTTTCCATTTAGCCTTGGTTACTGTAAACAAAACTTGCGGTTCAGCCGATTCTAAGGAAAACACAGTACTGGTGTCCAGCCAACAGAACAGTGCTGCTTTTCTGACAATATTTAGCGAAAGCTGATAAAATTGTCTGCATGTTTGGAGGTCGTTTTCGGCTTATATATATAAAAGTTCAAGCAGAAAAGATGGAGATTCTGCTACACCTTTTCAACAGTAGTAGGGCATTCTGGTACAGTAAGTGCATCTGCAGGGGGCCAAGCTTTATGTATCATGTGTATAGTATTAACCACAGTGCTACTCATATGCTTCGTTAAGCATGTGTGTCTTAAGGTGGGTCTTAAAGGTGATAGAGAGGGTGCTAGTTGTGTATTGAGTGGAAGGGCATTCCAGAGGTGTGGGGCAGTCCGTGAGAAAGGTTTAAGGCGGGAGAGGGTTTTAGATACAAAGGGGGTAGAGAGAAGGCATCGTTGAGCAGAACGCAAGAGTCGGGATGGTGTATAGCGAGAAATTAGGGCTAAGATGTAAGGAGGGGCAGAAGAGTGTAAAGCTTTAAAATTGAGGAGACAAATTGAGTTCGAGATGCAGGATTTGATAGGAAGCCATGAGAGTGATTTCAGCAGGGGAGACGCTGAGACAGATTTAGGAGTGAATCTGGCAGCAGCGTTTAAGATAGATTGTAGGGGAGACAGGTGAGAGGCAGGAAGGCCGGACAGCAGGAGGTTTCAGTAATCGAGACAATTGAGAATGAAGGCCTGAGTCAGAGTTTTAGCAGTCGAGCAACAGAGGAAAGGGCGTATCTTTTTAATATTGCGGAGAAAAAAGCAACAGTTATTAGATTTGTTTTGAATGTGAAAGGAGAATGAGAGAGAAGAGTCAAGTGTGACCCCTATTCAGCATGCTTGAGCTACTTGGTGAATGATAGTACTTCCAACAATAATGCGGATGGAGGTAGTAGGGCCAGGTTTGGGAGGAAGTATGAGGAGCTCTGTTTTTGCCATGTTAAGTTTAAGTTGGCAGAGGGTCATCCAGGATGATATCGCAGAGAGATATTCATAAACTTTGGTCTGTACAGCAGGTGTAAGGTCAGGGGTTGAAAAGTACATTTATGTGTCGTCAGCATAGAGGTGATATTTAAACCCAAGAGATGTGATTAGGTCACCTACGGAAAGTGTGTACAGAGAAAAGAGAAGAGGTCCCAGGACAGAGCCCTGGGGTACACCCACAGAGAGATCGATAGAGGAGGAGGTGTTAGCAGAAGAGACACAAAGTACGATGGGAGGGGTAACAGGAGATCCAGGTTAGAGCTTTGTTATGAATACCAAGAGTATGGAGATTGTGAAGGAGAAGAAGGTTGTTCCATGGTGTTAAATGCTGCAGAGAGGTAAAGTATTATGAGCAGAGTGTAATGACCTCTGTCTTTGGCAGCATGGAGGTCATTAGTTATTTTAGTGAGGGCTGTTTCAGTCGAGTGAGCAGTGCAGAAGCCAGATTGTAGAGGGTCTAGGAGAGAATAGGTGTTGAGAAAGTGGAGCAAGCAAGAGCACACAAGACGTTCAAGGAGTTTAGAGGCAAAAGGCTGGAGGGAGACAGATAGTTAGAAAGACAGGTAGGGTCAAGCTTGCTGTTTTTGAGTAATGGTATAACTGTTGCATGTTTGAAGGAGGAAGGAAAGGTACCAGAGTAGAGGGAGGAGTTAAAAATGTGTGTGAGCATAGATATTATAGTAGAAGCAAGAGGTTTTAGGAGATGGGAGGGAATGGGGTCAAGAGGGCAAGTGGTAGAGGAGGAGGAGATCAGTAGTGAAACATCTTCCTCTGAGACAGCTGCAAAAGAGTCAAGGACGGCAGAAGGAGAGATCACAAGTCAAGCAGAGACTCTGTGTGGGAGAGTACTCATAGTTTAGATTGGAAATGTAGAGATGGGGAGCATGGAAGCTTTGTAGGTGAGAACAAGAACCTTAAAGGTTGTACATTCAGTAGTCAGTTCCCACGATGGGGCAATAAAGAAATCAGGACATATACAGTAGTATGTCAAGTACACTTTGCTGTGCAGGGCTTTATTGTCAGACATGTTTATCTTGCCTTTATTTTATTGAGAAATGCGGTTATGTATGTATGTATATCTTTATTTATATAGCGCCATTCATGTACATAGCACTTCACAGCAGTAATACACATGATACTCATATAAATAGCAAATAACACAGAATAGGTACTTTCAGACATTAATGTGAACATTTAGGAAAGGGAGCCCATTCCTTGAAGAGCTTACAATCTAATTGATAAGTAGGAAGAATGCACAGATACAGTAGGAAGGTGTTCTGGTAAGTGCGTCTGCAAGGGGCCAAGGTTTATGTAAGAGGTGTAAAGTATCAGCCATGGAGCTACTCATATGCTTCGTTAAGCAGGTGTGTTTTAAGGTGGGTCTTAAAGGTGAATAGAGAGGGTGCTAGTCGGATATTGAAGGGAAGGGCATTCCAGAGGTGTGGGGCTGTCAGTGAGAAAGGTTTAAGGTGAGTGAGGGCTATAGGCACAAAGGGTTAGAAAGAAGGCATCCTTGAGCAGAACGCAAGAGTTGGGATGGTGTATATTGAGAAATTAGGGCTGAGATGTTAGGGGGGCAGAAGAGTGTAAAGCTTTAAAGGTGAGGAGAATTGAGTGTGTGATCTGGGATTTGAAAGGAAGCTAAGAGAGTGATTTCAGCAGGGGAGACACTGAGACAGATTTAGGAAAGAGTAAAATGATTCTGGCAGCAGCGTTTAGGATATATTGTAGGGGAGCCAGGTGAGAGGCAGGAAGGCCAGACAGCAGGAGGTTGCAGTAATCAAGACGGGAGAGAATGAGGGCCTGAGTCAGAGTTTTAGCAGTTGAGCAACCGAGGAAAAAGCGTATCTTTGTAATATTGCAGAGGAAAAAAACGATAGGATTTAGCTACTGTACCTTTTGAATGTGAGAGGAGTCGAGTGTGACCCCTAGGCAGCGTGCTTGTGCTACTGGGTGTATGATAGTACTTCCAACTGTAATGTGGAAGGAGGTAGTAGGGTCAGGTTTGGGAGGAAAAATGAGGAGCTCTATTTTTGACTTGTTACGTTTCAGTCGACGGAGAGACATTCAGAAACTTTGGTCTGTACAGCATGTTGAAAAGTAAATTATCAGGGGTTGAAAAGTAAATTATTAACAAAGACACAGTCGCAGTTACTGTATGATAATATTACTTTGTTAATAACCCACACAGTCTATTCATGACAGAGGTGAGTAAAATAGATTTTACCCATAATGCAGCACTTTTAAAATCGTTGTCTGCATTCTTAATATCACCCGAAATTAAGGAAGATTATGTTTTCCTTTATAAACCTTCTATTTCATGGTATATAATTATCCTATCAATTAGGCTTCCAGGAAGGTTAAGATGGCAGACAATCATACTACTAGCTCGGAAACCAAACAGTGGAGAAGTCATCACAAAGCTTGAAATACATAAGTATTCAGCCAATGCATTAAAGCAGTAGTTCAAGCTGCCATTATAAAAAATAAAATTAAATGTCCATTCAGTATGTGCATCAATACAATCTGCACACTGACAGGTGATTAGCTAAGTTGCCGATCAATCCCTTCTTCTGTGATCGACCGGCGAAGATTTGGCTTGGGGGTTTACTAAATGGCATCAGTGCAGCAGAAGAGGACCCAAGATGCAAAGTTATATGGGGAAGATCATGTGACCAGGCAGGTACTAGGTACAATTAGTTCAATGCTAGAGACAAGGTAGGGCTCAAAAAGGGGTGTACCAGACCTCGTTTCGGAAGGGGATGTGACTTTGTAAATGGTTGCTATAGGAACAAAAATTGCTGGTTACAGTATAATACATTAAAAATATCTTTACCAATTGTTGATTTTTAAAAAAAAAAAATGCTACAGTACAAGTTTTTCTCATACTACAGAGCTGATTTATTATTATTATTATTTAAAAAAACACATGTAGTAGGATATTGCTTGAACTGCAGCTTTAAATCATTAGTTCTGATGGGCAGGAAAGTTCAACTCCTTTGGCACAATGATACATCTGGTACAAATGTGATGTCTGGTTAATTATAAATAGCATGTTATTAATTACAGTTGGACATTATGAAATCAGATTGATTCAAATATTAATTACATCTATTAATTAAGTTTATTAATTGTTAAAGAAGCTTTATACTCTCTGACACGAAAGGGTTAATATTCCAAATTATAACATGCTTTCTCTATGAATAACTTCCAAGATCTAACATTTGTTCCTGTTGTATTTTGTCTAATATGTAATACTGCGTAAGATTCTTATCAGTTTGATATTGTGCCACCCCTCTAGAAACACTTCATGAGACAGGCCTATTGCTACTGTATGTCAGATTAACAAGTTAAACACTATTTAGCACGGCTTCTTAAACTAATGTTAGGAGTGCATGGACTTTAGAGAGTTTCCTATCAGTGCATCTATTGCTGTCTGCGATATTTGGTCGCTGATGTTTCACCACGACCTACTGACCGCTGACACTTGGCCCTGGCATAGCCCGCTGCCAAGACACCACAGCCGGCTGTTCGCCACTAAGGTACAGTAAGTGACTAACCTTGCCCCTTACCCTAAAATCACCTAATGTTAACCCTTAATACTGTAGCCATGTGTAAAATTGGTGTACATATCTCTTTCTCATGCTGGCAGTAAACCTGGTAAGTATGGAGGATTGCCAGCAACAATCATGGAGGTTTGCCCTCAAACCCTGGTGAGGTGTCATATGTCCCAAAGGAAGTGACAACATGCTGTGTGTCCACGATTAGTGACACAGAGGGTGTCTGTTTTCTGGAGGTGATATAAGACACAACACTGCCTAAAGTTAGCAGTACAGTTCAGTTGATGTTCTGACTCTGTGCAGGAGAGTCATGTGGAGGTCTGCAACAGTGTTGCAGTGTCTGATGCAATAGCTGTGAGTCTGGCAGTTCAAGGCAGAGAGACAAGCTGGTGAATCTCCCTAAGGGGAGAGGTGGATAGCAACTCTATTAGGAGAGGAGGAACCTTCCAGATGGAGTGCAGCAAAGAAATGAGCGGCTAAGCTGTCTGCTGCGAGGGACAGTCTGCCTATACTTCAATAAAGATGCCCTTGTTCACAAGAACCCCAATGTGTGAGTGTGAAGTTACTCCACAGCGGAAGGCACCACCAAGAAGGAGTTCCTCATCAGAACCATCTCCTTGCGGACGCAGAGATCCTGATGAGGTGGAGGCGCTGCACTGTATGTAGGTAGGACTCTAGCACACTACCTCAGCTGCCTGTCTGGGTTGACATTCCCCATACAACATCATGCGGGAGACTCAGGAGTCCTGTTGCCAACATGTAATGGGGACTGGATAGACCACATGGGCCAATGTGAGATTGGGTGGGTCAGTTAGGTCCAGAAAATCCGTTACAATACCAACGTTACCACTACACTAAAAACCTTAGCCCCTTACCCTAAAACTCTTTATCCTAAGACTCAACCCTAACAGCTAAAACACATTAGGTTAGCCCCTACTTAACTACTAAACCCCCTACACTTAGCCTCCTGCCCTAACCACTACAACCCCTAAAGTTAACCCCCTACCCTAACAACTTCAACCCCTAAAGTTAACCCCCTACCCTAACCACTACAACCCCTAAAGTTAACCCCTACCTTAAGAGCTAAACCCCTAAACTTAACCCCCTACCGTAAACACTAAAACCCCTAAAGTTAATACCCTAAACGCTAAAACCCCTAAAGTTGACCCCCTACCAAAAGAGCTAAAACCTCTAAAGTTAACACCCTTACCCACTACAAACCCTAAAGTTAACCAATTAACCTTAAAAAAAAACCTACCTTAACACCTACCTTAACATCTACCTTAACAGCGAAGCGACCATTCTGCATCTACTGTACGTGGTAAAATTAAATAGTCTTAAACAGAATAGAGTTAGAACATACTGTAGATGAAAAAAGTGCTGAACATACAATATTGACACTTTGCATGACAGTCTTGGACAGTGCATTCAGGCATAGTTGTAATTTGTTTATGTAAAAGACATGACAATAAAAGATCATCTATTTTATATGAGCTAGGATATTCAAAAATAAAACAAGCACATTTTGCATTAGCACGTTCTGAATATAGTGGGATATTTTGGTGAAAATTGTTTGAAATTAGCAGAGCTTTTTCCTTTGCATTAGTTATTTGCAAAGATTTTGCACCAAATATTAAATCTAGCCCTGGGCAACAAACTACTGCAATAACGGCAGGTTTGGAAATAAGTGCTAAATAACATATTCCCTAATGTGCACTGTGCATATTCTTTAAAACACATTTACAATACTTTTAACGCAGGTGGTTTAACCAGAGCAAGTTAAGTAGAATGCTTCCCGTGAATATTATTATATTAACCTGTTTCTAAAGAAAATCATATTTCACAACAGTGATTTTTAATAACTGGTACACATACTGTACCCAAACTTTTAATGATTAGAGGTTCTGAAACACAATCATTAAGAGACCATAGTCAAATAGCAAGATGTTAATCATTAACATATACTGTATGTAATAAAATATACAACAAATATATATAGTGTAATTGCTAGGCATGCATCATGAAAAGGTCTTGGGTAACTAACTAGTGTATGTAGAAAGTCTTTCAATATGTAATTAAAGATAGAAAAATACCATAAATTACAACATTATTGCTATTCGATTACATATGCTCCACTACTTTAGCTGTTGAGGCATTATGGCATTCTCCCAAAAATGAGTAATGTGTGCAGAAGAATAACGGTGACAGTTACCCCTGTATGTGTTCCTTGCACTACTGTCTCACATTCCTCCCCAATGTTTATATCAACCAGGCCTTGCTGTGCAAAAAAAAACCCACACAGTATAAAAGTGCATTAGTGGAAAATTATTTTATTTTCAAGAGGCAAGATGGCTCTGTAGGGTATAGTAGAGTCACAGTTTACAAATCAGAACAAGTCCTTGTAACATTTCGATCACTAGCCTGGAAGAAAAACTTTGGTAAACGTTTCTTTTAATTTTTTTTGTAAAGTATCAACCTCAAAATCTGCAATACAGCATTGCTAGGAGAAGCGAGTTCACTTGTTTTTCTTGGACAATAGTTTGAAAACTGAGTGTAATCTGGAATTCATCATATATTAATCTACATTTCATAAATATACAAGTAAAATATACTGTATCTGCTTTAAATGCGGTCTAGAGCTCTGTTCTAGCCATTTTCAAGCAAGAATACAAATGGAAAGCTGCTCTACTCTTAAAGAACTGATGTGAACATTATGTGCTTGTCTTCTTCCTATTAATCATTTGCTTTTGTGAGTTGCTTAAAGTCTTTTCAATTGAGGAGATTAGTGTTATTCCCTTAAATATTCTTCATGTTTTCATTGGCAACAGGGAAAATATCAACCTTAGTAGAAAGCACTGTTTTCCCCCCCAGACATAAAAAATCATGTCTCCAAAGGAAAAATATACAGTAGCTTTAAAAACATTTTTTTAATGAATTTATGCCTTTCATACGTCAACGAATACTGAAGTCTCCAATGCATGAGTTATGCACGTTTTTCCTTTCAGAATGTAATCCTCTTTTTCTATTCCATGTGGTACTACTGTGTTTAGTTTCCCACAAGATGTAAGCTATAGAGTTTCCCACAACGCTTTTCTGTTCAGTTTTCCATTAAGATGGTTTCCTTGTCCTCAGTGTGAATCCTGAAGCACCATGTCCCAGCGTTGGCTGATGGCTGTGGTCTCACATGGGTTGATCACAATCTCTCTGTTGTTCTCATCTGTATCTCCTATGATTTCTGTGTCGAGGCAAAAATGAGACGCCATGTGCTCGATACGTGAACCGACTTTACTCCATCTCTGATGAAGAAGAACAAAATATAAGGCGTTTGTTGAAAACTGCTATGTGACTTCTAGAACAGCAGGACTCTCGAAAGATTCCATCCCATACCATGGAAATTCTATCAGACAGGAGGGAACCATGCCGTGAAATTATTATATACTCTATTTTCAGAGAAGGAGAAAGGCTTCATGTCATAAAGACTATCCCCAGCAAGAATCTCGGACCCCATTAATTATACAGCATTCAGGTCACATGTGGTTAGGTACACTAGCCAACAATATACCTATAATAATCTATCTGTGGTGGTGACAACACCCATGTGGTTGTTCAGTTATCTGATATCAGCATTGTTAGGCTAACCGTATACAAGAGGATTACCCATGCTTCATCATAGGATTAGTATATATAAGTATCCTATGAGTACATAAGAGTTAAGCATAGGGATTGATTAACAGAGTCTTATAACTTGCACTCCTCATTGATGTAAATTTTATATTGAACACGATACACACTGTTTAATTTTGGATTGAAGGTTTAATATATATGTGTACCATTATTTTAATCAAAGTAGATTAAATGTTAAGTTTTAACAGCCCAGGTGTGCACCGTTAAATGTGCTTCTTGCTGAGGATAGTCTTTATGACATGAAGCCTTTCTCCTTCTCTGAAAATACATTTTCATACCAGCACATACAGTAGGTAGCACCCGAAATCTATCTTGATATCATAGGCTACAATCATATAACATAAACATCAAATTACTTACTCTAGTGAGCGATATACATCATATGTTTTGTATTATATACTCTACCTTCAAGTGAATAAAAGCCTGTTGAGAACCTAACCTGTTAGTCTGGAAAAGTAGCAGATTGGGAGAGTGAGATGTCTTGACTGTGTGTGTTGGGCATTAAAAACCAAAAATGTAAAGTTAAAGGGACATGTAAAGAATACTGTAGATACTATAAGAGAAAATCCCCGCTTTATGGGATGGAAAAATTGTACATTAGAGATGCTTTCTCAAACGTACAGTAGGACATGCTTGGAAATAGTTTGCAGAGGATAATAGATGTTATGTCTTCAATACATAGTGGCTCTATTCAGTATACTGTAAAATCTTCCTCTTGTTAGAGAAGCTTGAAACCCTAAGGAAGGGGTGTGCAAACGGTGGGGCGCACAACATTTTATTGGGGGTGGGGGCGGGAGGGGTGCAGTGCTTACAGAGGCTTTGTGCTCTTCCCCACAACTTTGAAATAAAATGCAGGGGGAGTGCGTGAGGCCTCTGTATGCCTCTTACCTTGTCTCAGGCGGCTTCTGGCAATGCGTCGCCATGAGAACACGGAGTCAAATTACACCGCCGATGCTGGAGAAAAGGTAGGGGGGGGAGGGGGAGGAGCAAGCAGGAGGGGTGAGCATGCAGGGGGGCGCAAAGAAAAAAGTTTGCACACCCCTGCCCTAAAGACATGGGGAATATGGCTTCACAGTATATTAAATTGGAGTCTGAGTAAGGGCAAATCATTATTCATCAGGGAACTCAAGTCAGAAGCAAATGTTGTTTCATTCTGTATGGAAAGGGTTGATTCATTCCTGTTATCTACATATATGCATTTATAGAAAAAGCATATGGATTTCAGATCAAATCTTTTTTCTATACAATTTTTATTTTATTACACCTAATGGACACATGCAATTACAAATGAGAATGAAGGCAACACAAAATAACACACCCTAAATAACTGGATCACGTGAAAATATAAACAACAAAATTGTTAACTGATCTGTCAAAAACGAAACAAATGAAACAGTCTCCCACTGGCATTAAGGAATCCTAAAACTAAGTGATCCGTTAACTTACAACACAGACTCTCATGAATATTTGGGTGATTAAGATTACATTTATATTCTAAGATTTTGGAGGCTGTTGCATAGTTACACCAGAGAAAATACATAAAGAACATAAACGTGGGAATAATGTACAAAATCAGACACAGAGGGGTCTATTTACTCAGAGCGATCTCCCGGCTGCAAAAGTAGGGCAAAACCAATGCAAAAAAGAGAGCTGTATTCCTCAACGATAAGGAATCCCATTGAAAGCAGTGGGGGTTGTTCCTTTGATAAATCTGGTGCAATTCTTTGCACAGAATTTGCCCCAGTTTTGTAGCCAGGAGACTTTAGTAAATAACCCCCAGTGTGTATTAAAACTAAGTATGGACGTAGAGAAAGCACTGTGCTCCCGTTAGCTACTTATACAGTATTGTTACACATGTCATCATTTTCTTACTTGTGATTTCTCTAAGCTAAATGCTGATTTAAGAAGTGGACAAGCGCAACTCAAGCCGAGCCAATAAAATAAACCTGCCTATAATCATGGGTAAGAAAATTTGTAAGTATTTGCAAGTATAATATAAAAATGACCTGTTTCCCGTCTTCTTCCTTACAAGGCATGAGAACCACTTGCGTTCCTGGAAATAAGGTGGGCACGGATAGGCAGAGCGTCTGTTGACTGATCTGCTGAACCTGAGAATATATCCATTCCTGGAAAGAAAAAAACACGAACAAGCGATCAATAACTTCAACCCAATTCCCCCTCTGGATTTCAATTTCTCTGACTTTTTTTGGTATACAAAAATGGAAGCAATAAGAAGAATAAAACTAGGAAATGGAAAATGATACTTATGTGCAGTACCTTTCTGCAGGTAGTACCTGTCAATTTTTATCTAGCAAAGAAGAGCGCTAAGATTTTTACAGTATGTCTATTACACACTACAGAAGATGATGATGATGATGATCTGAACTCCCCACAAATGTATAGTGTGTACATAGTATGATTGAACACATATTTTAGAGTGTTCTGCACAGATTCTATTTTTTATTAAGGTTTAAAAAATTCACACATAAGAATACATACAAATATATAAACAAGATATATGAATTAACCCCTTTGTTTCCAGTGGGCCCAGAAACACATTACATTGCATAGGGCAGTGAAGATATCAAATGTAAGGCAGGCTACAGAATGCATAACACAAATACAATACCAGCAATGTTTGATGTGAGTACTTGGATATGTAATTTGGACTCCTGTATATGTAGCGTGTCGAGAGAGGTCATTATTAAATAGGGATGTATCAATTATCCCCTCTCTCTATCCATGTTAACAGGATCCCTTTCAGTTGTAGAATTGCTGTCTCATTGATTTGAGACATCCAAAAAATAGCAAACACGCACACCCACAACTTGCAAAATGTAATATGCTTTCATTGAATCAACTGACCAATACATTGACAAAGTAGTCAGACACGTATCCAGTGAGCAACTGCATTTAAAGTTAACATTTCCGGTGACATCATTAGCCATTCTTCAGAACTATTGGATTGAACCCATTGATTTGTGACACATTAAATAGAGAAAAAAAGCAGAATAGTGTACATACAATATCTGCGGTGCCTGTTTCAGTGCTTTGCATTCTTACATTAACAAAGGAGACAATGTAGTGGTTGCACACGCCAACAGAATGGCAATATTTACAATAGAGGAAGGGAATGCCACAGAAATGTTACAGTTTTGTCTCCTATAATCTATTGTCGGTACTTGGAGGGACTGACTATTTGTGTGGCAATTACACTGTACTCTGCGGTATTATAAGCACGGAGGATTCTGGTCATCTCAGCACCATCCGTCTATAATGTTATCGACAGGCATGTGCAGACCAGCCACATGGCTTCCCATTGTAAGACTTCTAGGCGCTAATGGTGAGTGGTGATAAAAAAAATGTTTTTTCTGCGCATCATATAAGAGATGTTTAATGTGCCTTCACTTTATTGCAATTATAAGACACATTTCTAAGTGCAGCTGCACTTTACATTATCTCAAAGCTTTTGTAAGTTATGCAGCTCAGCCTCCTCTGTCAGTAATGTTCTCGGTTTTTATTCTTGTCTACAATGCTCCTGCTATTTTATTTTAAGCATGGCAGCTTTCCTGGAATTGATCATGATAAATGGCCAATGAGAAGCGTTTAGAAAATGAATTCTCGATATTGAAATCAATTTGACAAAAAGACATTTCCATTCTGCAAGAAGTGTTGTTCGTATAAAAGAGAAATTCCAACATAAAGTAGATTTGGTGGCTAATCTAAGAAATATATTTGTTTCAACAAAATACATTTCACTGGTAAAAGGTAAATTAGTTTGGTATGACACTATAAATACATAGGAACAATGCATATTTTAGTCTTTCTATGTTAGCAATTTATATTCATTTTGATTTAAATGTACTTTTTTCTACAAATCATGCCTTTTTTACTATTTTTCTCTAATGAAATACAGAGTTTTGCATGTATTCAATATACATAGTGGTGTTCATGATTGATGCAGCTTGCAATCCGGTATCTTTTACAGGGTTAAGGTGTATAGGGTTAACTTTATCACTGTGTTTATTGGTGTGATCTTGGACAAACACCCCCCCCCCCCCCCGCCGTCCCCCGAAACTTCATGATGTCACTTTATGGGCCGCGATTAGTCACTTTTATGGGCCGTGATTAGTCACGCTCCTTTCACCTGTATCATGTAAAATAGTTCTCATAAGGAACATTGAATGCACATCACATTATCTTGACAAAGGTCAGTGTGTTTGACCGCAACGTTGATCTGTGTGAATCAAAATTCCTTTTTTTTTGGTATAATAATAATTTCTGTTTGTATATTTTGCCACACTCAGAAGCACTACTTTTTGACACTAATATATATGCTGTACATATGATGTGAGGGTGGGTTTCGGGGTTCTGGTAGCTTGTTTGGTGAATGCAGCTGCTGTTTGGAGGTGTGGCCTCTCCTCCCCAGGGTTTAAAACTCACCCCAGCCCACCTTCCAGGTACCTGCCTGCAGAGAGACCCTGGGTCAAGCCTCTTCCTGCTTCCCAGCTCTTCAGTGCAATCTCATTAATCCTCCTTAAGAGGACTCCTCGGAGCTTTGGGGCACTGCCATGGTAAGGTAAGTACACCTTGCAAAGCAGATTTTCTTTAGCCAGCCTCGGAGCATGTGACCAGTGTTTCCACTTTAAAATGTCAGATTTCCTGGTCCAACCCCTACATTTTTTGTTTGTTCTTGGTCAAGAGATCCATTTCCTGATCCAAAAAGTTGATAAGTAGATTTAACAGCAGTTTTAACTGATAGGATGTACAAGATGCGCCTCTCTGTGTGATCTCAGGTAATAAGCCTGCTGCAGTCAGTGTGCGAGTCTCTGTGTGTCTGTTACACAGTGTGTGTGTGTGTGTGTGTTTGTGTGTGTGAACAGTCAGTGTGCGAGTCTCCTTGTGTCTGTTACACTGTGTGTGTGTGTGTGTGTGTGTGTGTGAGTAGTCAGTGGGCGAGTCTCTGTGTGTCTGTTACACAGGGCGTGTGTGTGTGTAGTCAGTGTGTGTGTGTGTGTGTGTGTGTGTGTGTGTGTGTGTGTGTGTGTGTGTGTGTGTGTGTGTGTGTGTGTCTCCCCAGTGGTCGGCTAATTTAAAGTGAGTGACATGTAAGTTCTAACCCCATCTCATCATGTTGAGATATATATTATATAATATACAGTATAATAACTATATCCAGGGGCATAGCCAGGATTGTGGCTGTGGGGTATTTGGACTTGGCGGTGGAGCACTAATTATGCACCGCCAGAACAAGTTATGGCCACACAAAGCGCTGCGTGCTGCAGAGGTGACCTGGCATTGCACCAACACAGTCGGGTTATATTACGTGTATAGTACAGTCAGTTTATACTCAGTGTCAGTGTATACACCGACCCAGAGTATATAACCCGACTGCACTTTTTAGATATTAGTTAGCAGTGATAAGATATATGGTATATTGCTGCGGTGGAAGCACTGTATGCTAGGTGATATGGTGAAAAGCAGGGTTGCAGACCTAACACATGAGAATGTGCTCACAAGTGATATTTGTATTTGCAATATATATATATATATTATACACCACACTTATTAAGGTTATGGTGGGTAAAAAAAAGTGAGAAAAACCCTCCACAGTAAAGCATATAGCAACTGTAAATATCACTGTATGTTCATTGGGTGAAAGACAAGGTTGCAGACATGCAAATGAACATACAGTAATATTTACAGTATATATATATATATATATATATATATATATATATATATATATATATATATATAACATGATAAACTATTGTAATTTATGAGTTATCGTGTAATTGTCAGCACAAAACATGAATTCCTTTTGTATAAATGGATATTGCATATACTGTATAAACCAAATAATTTGTTTATGATATGTATTCAGAAAATTACAAGAACAAGGAATTTGAATACCTGAGACATTGTTGACGCCCCTTTAAGGCTACTACAAGGTACTAGATTAAGGGATGGGGAATCCTGTCCTTCGGTCTTCTGGGACTCAAGGCATCTCTGTCTTTGTCTAATTATTCCTGATTTTGATAGGGGTTCCACTGGAATTCTGCAAGACAAATGCATTTATAATTTGTATACATGTATCCTTTACATTTATTTCATATTGTTATTACAATACAATCGTTTCTGAGGTGTAGATGGATGACTGAATAACCAAAAAGTGATTGTTATATTCTAGAAATATAATCTACGGTTTAATTTTATAGTTTGTTCCATGGTATCCATTGACTTTACAAAAGTAGAAAGTGGATATTTAAAGCAGCAAGGGGTCCAATGAGTGGGACATTGCTGCTTTCAATTGGAAACTCTGTTGCCACATTTGTATTGTAGTTCTTTGAAAGAAACTACCTAAACATTGCGTTTTTTCGAGAGCAAGGAGCACCGTGGTTTGGACTTGCGCCATTTCCGGCCATGTGATCACTTCAGCAGTGATGTCATGGCTCGTGTAAATGGAACAGGAGGTTCTGTTTCGATTGGGCTGACCACTCTGATGGAAAACGAGTAATAACATGAGTCGTGGTCTACCAGGTACATCAATAGGGCAGTGTAAAGGTTAATTACAAGATCACTCACTATTTCCCACAGGAATATTTGTTAGAGCTCAGTAATTTATTTAACTATAGATGTTAGTCATTGTTTTACACAGCATGGCAGAAGAAACCAATCTGACGCCATGTTTCTGAAAGACATCTCACTCTGAGTACAAGATGAGTACAATGTAACCGGTATAGACCTGTACATTATGAAAGTTCAGATTTGAATTGCAATTGTTTGCTCGTCATACCAATGTAAGAACATGGTTAGGAGAACATGAGATCTCATTAGCTTGTCTGCTTTTATTTAATTGCTGAGCTGTCAAAGACCCACCTCGCATGTTGTATATTTTATTTATAAAGAACCCAATCCCCTTTCTGCAGCATTTGACAGACCTCACACATGGAAAAATAATATAATTAGACATACAGCAAGTGCACATAAAAAGATAAAGGCAGAGATACCATATAAAGTTGAGAAGAGATATACACTGGCGACACACTTTATTCGAGCTCGGCTAGTCCCACGAATTCGGGTATACCCGGGTGTATTGAGGTTTGTGACTGTTTTCTGCCCGAGTGCATTGAGGTATTTTCCAGGCAGGGATTGAAGCATTTTATTCCCGCTGGCTGCAATACTGCACAGTATATATATATATACTGCATTACAATTCATGAATTTATGCCATCTGGTAGACACGCGAAGCATTGCAGCCTATTAAATCCTAATCATTATCATTTAACAGATCAGCCGCCCGTCAGCCAGGCATGAACCATGGCTGGGAAGGCAAACACAACGGGGCTTGTCAGAGGTGAGGAGCGGCGCATTCCAGGTATCTGCCAGGTACATACTGGGTATTTGCTCGAATAAAGTGTGTCGGTGCAGTAAAGAGGAGAGGAAGAGCATTTTATAATTAATAGAGACTTTAAAGAGAAGCAATAAAGGAATCTGAAGAAAAGCCGAGGCAGGTCTTGGGAGAGAGACATCATTCTAACCCGAGATTGTTGAATGGTTTCTGCATGTTGTCAAAGTTAGAAATCCTGATGTATATTCATGTGACATTTAATCAACATATGCCCTCTTTATTTAATCATAATATGGTTTATTGCTGTTATTGTAATGGAAATTAAATAATTTCTCAAAGCCGCCACCAGCCTAAATTCTTTCAAAACTAAAGCTGTCTCACATTTTAATCTGGTCTGTAACTGTTACATACACCTATAATACATATTATCTTTAACTGCGCATGCAATGTCTTGTATATAATGTATAACCCTGCTCACTTATACTGTGTATTTGTAACCATGTATTTGTCATCATAACTCTGTGCCCAGTACATACTTTAAAACGACTGGTAGCACTAGTAATACACAGTATTAGTTCCTGGTAAAACATTTTATAAATAAATAAATAAATGTGTCTAGCAAGGCAAGTCATCGCTATGAAATAACTAGGGAGAATTTCAACATGTTAACAGAGTTAGGCAACGGAAAACCGGCATTTAACAGCAATGCTAATGCTGCTGTTTATTGGTTGTAAACTAAACATATATACAACATATAAGCCTTTGCAGTCACAATTGTGATACTTACAGTATTATAATATTTGTTATACGTTGGCGTTTTCTGATTGCGGTCTTACTGTAAATCTATGGTATAGCGCTTCAAAATGTTGTTTTATAAACTAATAATAAGAATAGTGTCATTTTCCCCTCAGAACACTTTAAATGCCATGATAACTGATTATAAAAAAAGATGTTTAATACTGAGCCTTTTCTACAGTACTCTATTTATATCCGGTACATCTAATGTGCCTGTGAAGGTATCTCTCGAGGAACATTAGACAAACTGCTTTTTACGGCAAGCATAAGCTTAAAGGGCTCCATCGATTAGAATCTAAAGTCATTACCCAGAATCCCTGGCGGCAGTGGAGGCATCGTATGCTAAAAAATAATGGTGAAAAGCAGGGTTGCAGACCTGGCTGAGACATGGTCATGTGCTCACAAGTGATCTTTGCATTTGCTTTTAAGGAGTGAAACAGTTTAACCCTTTTCCTTTCTACTAATGGAAACAAATGACAATTCTTGCCTTCAAGGAACATGATTCCTGATGAAAGTCTTGTACTGTAACTGCACTGAGACATTAAAACTCAGTATTCTGATTACAACATCAAATCAACGTGTGTTTAATTGAAAGCACTTACTGCAGTTCTGGGTAAACATTTTCCAAATACCATTTGAATGAATGGCATTTTAAATTTTTCCTCAGTGACAACCTCTTCTGGATACTACAGAAAGACAAATGGAACAGTTATATTGTTGATACTAGGTTGTATAACACTGTTTCCCTATGCAGGAAAACAGGTTCTGCACTTTTCATTTACAGTAGCATGTATAACGAATGTCAAATGGAACAAAGGATTACAAAGAAAAACATGTAGACATGATACCCAAAGAGGTAAAGAGCACGTTCGAAGAGATTGTGTTAGGACCTGCAAAAAAGCGGGGACACCTTGGCATGATGTACAAGCTTATAATGCTTTGGCCAACTAATTTAACTAAGTGGCCCCCACTTATAGTAGAAAAACAGTTAATTATTTAACTGTATGATTTGTCACTTTGGATGTAGCATTGGGACTTACTGTTTTTTGTATGATGCCCAAAGAGTAATATGCTTAAGTCTTGTAACATAAAGTGGCATTGACTCCTTTAGTGCAGCATGGTGTCAAAGGGCACACATCGGATTGCAAAACCTATACCCCAGTGATCTTAACCTTCATTGATATTGAGGGAAGAGCGGCTACCAAGTCGGAACCATCCTTAAGATAACAGCAGACTCCCCACTCCCCCCAATACGCCCTATTTATACTGATGTTCCAGAGACAGAAAGAAAATGAGCAGTAGTAGCTAAGGTGAGATTAATGTAAGTAGAGTCGTTTTATATTGCTGATTATACCAGCAATTAACGTGTGATGTAAAATTATATGTGATGCCATTTAGCATAGCAAGCTGCTTAGAAGACAGCTTAATTGGCTGAAACCTATAATATTACTACAACAGCTCATTGTTAACTGCGGAGTAAGACTCAAGAGAATAAAGATGCCTGGTCCCTGAATTATTTACTCATTCTCTGCAGGTAATTAAGGCGAATACTAATTGTTTCAATAGGGCAAGATTAAGAGAATAGGGAAAGCCACAGTCTCACATGTGTCGGTGTATGTCTGCTGATTTGTTATAGAATTTATATTGCGAAACGATATTGAGAATTTGCAAACAACAATATCATTAGGCAAATTAATCAATGGAATAATTTTTTGGTTGAGAGAACCAGAAAATTGGCTGTGGATGTATCCTGTTTTTCAGTTCAGAAAATCAATGATCAATAAAAAGTACAAAATCCCATTAGGTGTGAGATGTCATATTCTTTCCTGGCTAATGAACACAGCATCAAATATAGGAAACAGAATTAAAATGCAATTAATTGCTGATGCAGCCATAAGCACAACAAGTAAATAGCAGCCCAAACTTCACATAGACCCATTGGGGTTCAGTTATCCAGGGCTCCCAGCTGCAAAAGGAGGGCAAAAAAAACCTCTGCACCAAATGTATCCAGGAAACACATTTCTAATGCATTAAAATGGATTTTCTTTTTGACAAATGTAGTGTAGTATTATTGCCTCGGTTCTGCAGCCTCGAGACGTTGATAAATTCTCTTGCTTGTGTCAGATGTACAGTATCAAACGTAAAACACTGTCGGGTAGGGGTGGGGCTATTTAATAATGGCAGATGTAGGATTCCCACCCACATGCTGCGGCCTGCTTCTAATGTTTCAATGAATAAATGCAATAATTACTTTTAATTGTTGCCATGATTGCATGGGGCTAATCTAATGCATCGGAGAACATTGAACCACTAACGCCATCTCCGACGTGGCGGCCCCAAAAAACGGGGCAAAAAAATAGGTGTGAACATTAATTAATTAGGTAACAATTTACTAAAAACTGTAGACGTGCCCCCTTTCAGCTATGTAAATACCTTGATGATGCTAGGAGCGGTACCTGACACTGTACCCAAATGAAGAGGTCAGCTTCACAAATGTCAATTGACAGCTAGACAAGATACTGTCTATTTAAACCATTTTATCCGAATTTTACCTTTTTTCCCCCTCTCGTAAATAGCCCCCTAGATTTAATACAAAACCGTGAATAAGTATTTCCAGGTCAATAGATTCTGTGAAACAGTGCATAGGCTGTAAGGTGCCTTATGGCTCAGCAATGCTTAATACATATATTCTATTAGGAGTGGCTCAATGAGTTAGACTCTGTCACTGATAACACTGTGTTTGAATCAGGGGAGCCTGGTTCAATTCCCACGCGACCTTGGACAAGTCACCTTATAGATTGTAAGCTCTTCTGCGCAGGGACTGTGTCTGTAAAATGCCTATGTGCTGGAATTGTAAAGCGCTTTGAGTTCCAAAAGAAAGCGCTATATGAAATTAAATTATTATTTAACATAGATTTTGACTAAAAGTGAAATGGAACCTGGGTAAGCTGTTTGAGCAATAAAAAGATATTAGTAACTACTGTATATAATTCATAGTTAATTGGCCTTCCTCTATCTAGTTTATGAATATGGGCATCCTGCCTTAATACTGTACATTACCTGTAAACAAGTTGTACATTTAAAAACAAATGTAATGTAATAAATTGGTATAATTTGTCTACCGATTAAAATGCTCAGGCTATATTTTCTATTGCAGTAAACGTTACTGGGAAAAGTAAGCGCCTTCGAGCTGGTAAAATATAGTTATGCATTATGCGTTCGGAAATAAAAGGAAAGAACAATATAAATCTCTGAAGAATAAATCCCCTGCAAAAGTTTCTGCGTGCTTCAATATCTCAATGAATACACATTAGGAACCTTTTACAATGAGAAGCTGGTTTTCCATTTCCTTTCATTCTCCACTGGAGGGGATACGTACTCTCCGTATGGTCTCCCTTGAGCTGCTGGTCGTGCTGCATAATAATGCTTTTTGAATTCATCCATCCATACTTCAGCTGTGCGTTTGGTATTTCTGAAAAGTGACAGAAGCAGACCGGAGTTATCAATTGTGTGTGTCTTGCAAGTTTGCCTCTTGTTGCATAGTACAGATAACCAGGGTTGCACCAGCAGGGACATGTTAAGAAAACCAAACAACATCCTTTCTCTGCTAACACTTGTTTCTGAAAAAGAAAATGGATCATATTTGATGCTAAATGGCTCAAAGACTGAGCCACTGATTAAGGCACCTGTGCTGAAGCAGGGATATCCTTAAAACCTGACCTGTTGGTGGCCCTTGAGGACTGGAGTTGCCCACCCCTGGGTTATCATCACAAATTCAAAAATTACAGTCCCAACAAAAGACAGGGGTGCCCAATGCTACATCAAATTGACAAAACATATATGGTAATAAGTATAAAGTTTAAATACTTCAATAATAATAGTAATTACTTGGTTATTTAGTTAAACCCTTTGGCCAAAGCGTCGTAAGCCTGCATACCAAACGTCAAGGCATAACCAAAAATGCAGGTCCTAACACTAAAACTGTGAACCCTTCCTTTTACCTCTGTACTGCTGCGGCCGAGTTTATTCGAGCATTTGCCCGTTCTCGGCCGCAGCAGTAACCTGGCGGAACCCTCTGCCGCCGTCCCCCACATCGCGGGACCCCAGGGCTCCCTCGGGGAGCCCTGGACGCGCGTGCAGGGGGCGCAGGCACCCGATGACGCGTGACCGCGCGTCATCGCCGAGGGAGTGCGGCTAGCATGCCAGGGCATCCCCCGGCTTGCGGAGCTAGCCGTACTCAAATAAAATGTGCCGCCTCTGTATGAGGGGAAGCAACTACAGTGAGTCTTGTCCATTCAGCAAAATGTCAGAACCTCCCAAGTTAAAATATTCATGATGTGGTATGTGTAGGAGTTTGAGCTAACTTGGAATGTGTGTGTGTGTTAAACATTACAGTCCCATCCAGCAGCGAAGAGTCCTGTTATTCTGCAAGCACAGGGTTGTTAAAACATAGAAATGAGAATCTCTGCTGCCCAGTTCTCATCTGCTCCAAGATACTGGTAAACGCCACTCTTAATAAACCAAAAACCATCCATCACATAACATATTTTGGGTGAATCGTGACATTGGTCACAATGATTTACAACCATGGACCGGCAAACAAGGTCAGTGCCTCAATTCCTGCCTCAAAAATGGACATACTGTACCATTCATTAAGCCTAATGCCTTCCGAAATGGAAACAAGCACAGTAGATGTAAACTTTCTCATTAAAAAAACAAACGTGCATTTTCTCTTTTGTGGCTTTATTAAATATATTTGAAAGTGATATTTTTGTTGGAATAGGGTTTTTCTAATGTATATTTTTTTTTACAGTTTATGCAAGTGAAGTCGCAATGACAAATATAGGAAACCGTGTGCATTACATATGGAAATAAGCATGCAAATTAGCATTTTTTAATTAAGTATGCACCTGCTGTTCAGTTTCTCGGAGGACGAATTAATGTTGGACCTAGTGAAAAATTAAGAGCTCATTTTTTCACCTGCCTTAGTGTCTTGAGAACACCTGTGAAGCCGACTATTTAAATATTAATTTTGTCTGCCCCTTCTTCAGCCAGCTGCTTCCACTGGGCCTGTACTGGGGCCAACTATTAAAAGGGAAAATGGAATGGAACACCACCACCAAGGTACATCCAACTGGTGTTTTTCTTGTACATTTTTCAGAATAAGTAGCATTTTTATGAAAAACACACTCCAGTAGGGTTAACATTAACCCTCAACCATCCAAACAAAACAATAAGTGGCAAAAAAATATATTCTTCTAGTTTCTGCAAGAGTCGGTGAAAATAGGAAAAGAGGACCTGGACTTCCCCACCCGTGCAGGTGAGTATTATGGCTCATAAGGAAATGGTGCTCATCTGCACCTTCATGTATAATATGTGTAAGTGTTGTTTCCTAGTAAGTTAGTGCCAGCAGGGCCGGTGCCAGGGGTGAGCAAAAGAGGCAACGGCCTCAGGCGGAATTTTCTTAGGGTGGCCTTTTTATGTTCCTCCTTTTGTTCCTGGTACAACACCAGGAATGAAAGGAGGCAAAGAAAATGCCGCCCTAAGGGCTGGCTTGATGGCTGTGCCTTCAGTGCCTCTGTATGCTCCAGCACCACCTCCTGCTATCACATGGTATCGCGTCCCCATGGCAATGCACTGATAAGTGACGTTGCAACGTAACATGACGTCACGTAGCAGGAGGAAATGCTGGTGAAGCATGTTAAGAAGCTCCATGCTCTCTTGGGCACAGCAGTACTCTACACTCGTCTCAGGTGCCCGAATTTCATCATGCAAACCCGGCATGCCAGCATACTTGCAGTTACATACTAGAGCTAAAAGGAGTTACCATTTGTAAACACTGAAAGTCCAAGCAGATTTCTTGCATGTTCTTGATAAAGCTGATCAATATAACACAACATCTAAGAGAATAACATTTTCTGTTATTTTTGACGGAGAGGTATTCTCTGTGTTGTATAACTATCATATCCATCCTCTCCTTATGTTCTTGTTTGAACATTTTTTATGTCTGAATCCATTCATATATTGTGTGTATTAATAGAAGGATTATCGAGGCGTATGGAACAGCTCCTCCATTGGAAGTGGAAGACATTCTTCTGAACTGAGTTTGTCTTGCAGTATTTCACGTACAGCCTCCATATATAGAAAAATACTCATCCCCTTCTTGACTTCCTGAATGATACGGGAATGCTGTTGAATGGATGCCATTTGTCATCATTTTTGCAGCTGGATGCCGTTTATGTGACATGCTTTACCGAGGAGAAAATTATTAATGCTCTGCAGTGTTTATGCAGTGACGGCTCTTCGTACAGTAACATACGTAGGAGCAGGTGAACCCAGCTCTATTTTAGGGTCTGGATTAAATAGTCATGTCGCTTAATGTCTTCCAAAATGTTGTCAGAAGTTGGCAAAAATGCAGCATCTGCGACTAAAAAAATGATTATCCCTGTGAAGCCTGACGAGATTTGACAAATTCTGGGAACAAAGTTGGAACACTTCCACATCTCTACTAGGGATCCAGCAGAAACACAATGCATCTCAATAACACAGAGCTCCAGTATATAAATAATCTTCAACATTGTTAATAGTGACTGGCCACCCTTTTGCAGACTGGAGCTATTGGTAAAACCTCATCTGCAAGTACCTAAAATAATCAAAATGTGATATTGTTCCGTGATATCTTCAAATAAGATCATATTCTCCACTACACATAATACGACATCTGCTTAAACCTGCTTCTCCTAGGTTTTAAAAATCATGCATATTCAATCCGTGGCAAAGTTGGGGTTTCGGGAAAATAGTAGTGAGTGAATGAAAGGTGTTTTATTGTTACTTTAACTTCTGCCCGTGACATTGGAACTTAGAAGGATTTGACTTGTTGCTTGCTCTGGTGAGGACAGAAGCCTGAAGCCAAACGGGTATCTATTTCTGTTAAGATATTATGCTCGCGGTTCCAGAACGCTTTCAAATTATAAAGTGACTCACAAAAGTTATACAACGCGGATGCAATGAATTGGTGCTTATAAGTGGCAGAGCCTGACCTTTTTTGATGAAAACAATTCTGTTTGCTAACTTTGTTTTTCCTTCAGTCTAGAGGCTAATCTTCTTTTTCCCCTTTTTCAAAGAATTGACTGTTTCATCCACCTGAGCGCTTTCCAGTATCTGATGCAAGGATTACGTTTTGTTTGCTTTTAGTCTCTATTATTTTAACAAACAGGGTTCTGTAAAAGGTATTTTTACGGTCTGACTCTTATCTTGTTGACAATAAAGTTGAAAGTGTATTTCATTTTGGATATAGATGAAGAAGAAAAATGGGCATTGCAGTCACTGAAAAAGGAGGCTTGTCATGGGTATAATCTAAATGACTTTATTGGGCATAACAGCCAAGATTAAAACAGCACAAGGATCCCCTGACGCGTTTCCCGCCTCTTCGGGCGCCTTTATCCAAGGTTTCAACCATACTCACACCGTGATACATCGTTTTCAACCAGGATCACACCGTGATTACACTAATTTGGAAGATCTTTATTATCATATTCCGTCCCATACCATTTTTGTCAAGCCATTATTACAAACCACGTCCACCACAGTCATTTGGAGCACACACGGGAGCTCCTCTCCCTATTTTGTCAACATTGTTTAATTTTGGATAGAGTTTTTTTTTTTGTTACATTCCTGGCTTACGTGTTTTCGTTATTGTAAATGGGGAAGTGTCAGATGAGTAATTTGTAGAAAAATACAGTCGTTTGTCCTTACTTTGTGTGAGGATTAGAGCATTGCGGCGCTCACAGCGCGACCCCTCCTCACCTTCTTTACCTGTTACTGCCGTGGTACGTCCCCCTCGCCGACGCCACTCACCTCACACTGCCCTAGGGGTTCTCCACCGCCTCCGACGGTCCGCCTCTGCTCTGCGGCCTCCTCTCCCTCGTGCGACTGCCATTTGTCCCGGGCGCGCGCGTGAACAGCGTGCGCCGAGTAAAGATAATTTATTCACTACTCTAGCAGTGAAACCACGCCCCCAACTGACGAACATGCTATTTCCCCAGACCAAACTATCTCACCTGCCTGCCAATCAAGGGGATCTATCCTGGACAGCTCCATGCACTCCTCCAGGTCTGCCCCCTCTTCCTATTCGCCAGCCTCACTATATTATGTCTGTCCTACCATTCCCACATCGCTCGACATAGTTTCACTACGCTGGCACTTTCTCTCTTTATTTCACTCAGGTCATGACTTGGCTTGGCGGACGTCAATCTCTGGCTCTCGATCCCTGCTTGGACACCGACCTTCCGGAATTCTCCAATCCCTGACCTTGGCTAACGGCAACGACGATGGCACTTCTTTACAGGTACCGGCAAGTGTTGCTAAAGCTAACACCACCTGACCTGGCAACGCCTAAAACACCACACTCCGGACACGCTCCTTTTGCTGCGGGTGCGTGCTCATATACGTCCCTCACCTCAGTATAAGGGACGGGTCTGGTCTGCGGGCAGCACCGGCGTAACACTTTGGTGAGGAATACCTGGGCAATACACAATGGAATTGCCACAAAACCCCAGATAATGAAACACATCCAGATAAAAATAAATAAAAATCTGTGTGGTCACCTATTTAGGTCTTTAACTAAAATGTGACATTGCTGAATCAATCAATATGCAATCAGTTATTGGGAACGATGAATGTGGGTTAGAATAAAGTACAGCTCTACCCCCTAATAATGCTGTGCTTGGGGCCCAAAGAATCACATCTCGTTATAAGCGGATCGCGTTAGAAATAATGTACAATTGTATGCATTGTACAATAAAGTATTTAAGACACCAATAATCGTGTTGTAAAATATTCACAAATACGAAAATTGGGGGCCATGCTTGCATCGCGTTATAAGCGGATCAGCATTGTAACGGATCACGTTATATCGGGGTTGAGCTGTATATAGTCCCTTTATGTTGGGAGTCATGTAAGACTAGTTCCATTATCTATTGTGGGAAGACGTTATCTGAGCTATACTACATTGAGTATAAGTGAGGCCAAGGCCACTTGTGCTATAACTGAGAATAGGCTCACTCAGTCTGATTCTGAACTGGAAGCTGCCCTCTCTTCTGGTGGCCTCTCTCCTCTCACACACTGTGCACTGATGGCGGAGGTGGAGGTACAGGGCTCCTCCTCTCAATTTGCCGCTACTGAACCCTTCCTCTACCGCCATCTCTTTCTTTTCCTTCCTCTGAGGCTAACAATGTGCAGCTTTGTTCTCCTCTCCCTCTCCACATGGCAGTCATCTATCACCCACCAACCTCTACTCATCCCCCTCTGTCTTTCTCCCTGACTTTTAATCCAGACACTTCTTATTTCTCTCCATTGACTCCCGTTCTCTTCTCCTTGGGGACTTTCCCTGCCATATTGATGACCCCTCTCTCCCTTGGTCTTCCAGCTTTATCTATCTAATCTCTTCTGTTGGCCTTTACCAATGGACTGCAGGTTGTACCCACAAGGATGGCCACTACCTTGACCTGGTCTTCACTAAAAACTTTTCTCTCTGATTTCTCCATTTCCCCCTTTTCTCTCACTGAGCATAATCTCATCTCATTTTCTCTCTCACTTCTCCCCTTTTCCACCTTCATCTATCCCTTGATTCTGCAGAGAACTGTGTTCCATTAACCTACTGGCTCTTGATTCAACTTTTTGCTCCTCCCTCTCCTCTCTCTGCTGCAGACTCAGACAAACTGGTCAGGAACTACAACTCTGCCCTATCCTCCTCTCTTTATCTACATGCCCCACTTTCTCTCTGCCGTTCTCGCCCCTTCTAACCCCAAACCTTGGCTAAACTTCCACACATGCATGCTGCGTTCCTGCACTTGTTCCTGTGAATGCCTCTGGAGGAAATCTCACACTCTCGCAGACTTCCTTCACTACAAATTTATCCTATCCTGTTTCAAAGAAAACACAGGGCATAGAGCGCATACCTTAACGCGGTATGCAGGCTTATGACTCTTTGGCCAAAGGGTTTAACTAAATAACCAAGTAAATATTATTATTATTGAAGTATTTAAAACTTTATACTTATTACTTTATATGTTTTGTCAATTGGATGTAGCATTGGGCACCCCTGTCTTTTGTTTGTATACATTGGCCACGCTCAGTAGCACTCTTATTGACATATATATATATATATATATATATATACAGTGTTCGACAACCCTATACATTTACACGCCCGGGGCGGGTGGATTTAACCCCTGGGCGAGTAAATATTGGCCCAAGCAGAACACGTGTTTGTTTTTTTTAATTTCCCTGCTCACGCTGAATTTCCCTGCTCGCGCTGAAAAAAAAAAAATCCCCCTACCTGACAGCTGATTGGCGCGCGCTCCCAGTATTTGTGGGTGCGCAGCCAGGCTCTATATGAGCCCGCCCCCAACGGGCGGCCATTCGTTCTGGCCGGAGATCTGTTGGAGAATAAGTACTCTCCAATCCTCCATCTTGCGGCCCCTCTGCTCCTTCCCTGCAAGCCCCCTTACTCCCCGCTTCCCGCGCAGGGCAGGAGATGGTAGTGGGGGTGTTCCCCCCCTTCTCTCCCTGTCCCCGCTTACCCCGACTTCCCGCCGATCCCCGCGTGGGGCAGAAGATGGTAGTGGGGGTGTTCCCCCCTTCTCTCCCTGTCCCGGCTTATCGCGCGGGGCAGGAGATGGTAGTGGGGGTGTTCCCCCCTTCTCTCCCTGTCCCCGCTTACCCCGACTTCCCGCCGATCCCCGCATGGGGCAGAAGATGGTAGTGGGGGTGTTCCCCCCTTCTCTCCCTGTCCCGGCTTATCGCGCGGGGCAGGAGATGGTAGTGGGGGTGTTCCCCCCTTCTCTCCCTGTCCCGGCTTACCCCCACTTCCCACCGATCCCCGCATGGGGCAGAAGATGGTAGTGGGGGTGTTCCCCCCTTCTCTCCCTGTCCCGGTTTATCGCGCGGGGCAGGAGATGGTAGTGGGGGTGTTCCCCCCTTCTCTCCCTGTCCCCGCTTACCCCGACTTCCCGCCGATCCCCGCGTGGGGCAGAAGATGGTAGTGTGGGTGTTCCCCCCTTCTCTCCCTGTCCCGGCTTACCCCGGCTTCCTGCCGATCCCGCGCAGGACTGGAGATGGTCACGCGGCCTTTCCTTTTCTTCCACCTGTCGTGTGTGTATGTGTATGCGTGTATGCGTGTGTGCGTGTGTGCGTGTGTGTTGAA